>NW_024347791.1:7837921-8022404 GCF_902729225.1 Pteropus medius
CCTTCCCCTCCCTCTCCCAATCTCTCCATCTCCTTTTCCTCTCCCTCTCTTCTCTCTCTCCCAGCCTCCACCTCTTTCCTCTCCCGTCTCTCACCTCCTACCTCTTCCTTCTTTTCACATCTCTCCCCTCCAGACCGGTGCCCACGCCTCCTCTCCCCTCCATCATCCCACCCCGCACCACCCCTGCGGTCAGGTAGCCGGGCGAGGCCCCGGCGCGCGCAGCTGACAGCGGACGCATGCCTGCAGCCAATCAACGCCCGGATGCGCTGCAGCTTGAATAAATCATTAAACCTGACACGCGCTCGGGCCAGCGTCTGCCGCTGCAACTTGCTTCCTGCCATTAACCTACACATCCTCTTTTGTAACAACCTAATCTTGCATATAAAGGAAGAAGGGATATAACTTCGACCTGAGCTAGAGCCCAGCCCTTCGCATTCGCAGCGAGGAAAGAACGTTAGTGTCTGAGAATCCACTTCCCTCCCTACCTTTGACTCCTGATAACCTGGAGTTTCTGGGGAAATCCGAAAACGGATCATCTCTTGGCCCAGGAGTGGAGAGAGGGAGAAAAAAGTTCAGAGACTTCTCAACAGTAAGAAAAAGGAAATAAGGTTGATGAAGGCATCAGAGAAGCATCGGTACTATGTTTAAAAGAGGTTGCAATAAGACAAGCTTCTCGGAGCTCCATCTAGAAGATGCAAATTAAGACAATTAGGTCCTAGAAACAATAACTCAGTTTAATCATTTGTTGCTCCCTTTTTAAAATGAGTGCATAAATGGCTCGTGAACGAATGAATGGGTGAATGAAAGCATGAATGGCTTCTCAACAGCATCGTGGTCCTTGTTTATCTTAGTGACAAGTGCCCAGCACCACCTCCTACCTGGAAGATCTTGAGAAGCAGTTTTCTCTTGCACCAATATGGTCATTAACAGCTCTAAAGCCCTTTCCTTTTTGATTCACCAGGTGATCTATAAAAGGGAAGATATCCTAATTTTCCAGAAGAGAAAACTGTAATTGACTTCTTTTGCAAACTTTTAGGTAAGTTATCCCAGCTCAAAAACATGAAGTGATTTTCCAGAGTTAGGTTTGAACAGAGCTAGGTTGACCTCTGCCTTAGGAAGCATCTTACTGATAGTCTTATGAGTCTCTGAAAATCTTACCCAAAACTAGTACATGCCTGAGCATCTGTGGGAGAATAGCCTGTGCAGTAGTCAGGATCAACAGGAGCAGATGGCATACCTGAAAGCGTCAATGGAAAGAGTTTAATGGAGAGACAGAGACGTGCATAGTGCTAAGGTCTTACTTACTTCCCCTCCTTTGTAACAAGCTCCTATGGGTGCCTCCCAGTGGCCAAACCCAACAGGAAGCCAGAGGGCAAGGGAGCCCTAGTGATGAAGTGCATAGAGATCAGCCTACTGAGACCTGGAGCACAGCAGAGAGGGTGGAAAGTATATCTGAAGGAGAAAAGGAAGAAGAGGTAACACAGCTATCAGTGCAACAGAACAGATCATCCATTCAGTCACCATACCCATCTCCCCAAGATACAAGTGAATAACACAGGTAGGGTCCCTGTCCTCATGGAGGTTACTATCTGGGGGGGAGGTATTGACAGCAATCATATAAGCGAACATGAATGCAGTTTTTTTAAGACAGTGGTAAATGTCAAGAAGGCGAAATAGCATCATGGATGGAGAGAGACTGTAGCCAATAGAAAGCCTACCTTAACTCCACATCTATTCCCAAACTTCTTTCTATGTGGTTTGTGGGTAAGCCTCAAACTAGGCTGTGACTTAGAGACATCAACTGACCAGTGCCCATGAAAATGAGGGGCAGGACTGGAAGAAAAGAATAACAACAGGCACTCACCATTCCCTATGATTTGTAACCTCCCCCACAAGGCCATGTGCTAACTTTTTACAAGCTCTCTTCTTGCTACTGCGGCGCCATCAACCCCTTTTACAAACGGGAATGCTTAAGTTCCGAAGGAATTGAGCTGCTGATGCCCTGTCCTAAGATTCCCAGCCTTGCAAGAACAGGAAAGTAGAAATGCACATTCAATTCTCTCTTCCTTACTGCACCCCAGTGCTCTTCCTTTGATGCCCTATGCAGAGAGCAGACCGTTTTCTCTCTCTCTCTCTGTCTCTCTGTCTCTGTCTCTGTCTTCCTTTGTCTTGTCTCTGCCCTCTCTCTGTCTCTGTCTCTCTCACTTTCTGTCTCTGTCTCTGTCTCTGTCTCTCTCTCTCTCTCTCTCTCTCTCTTCTTTGGTGGGCCCACCTGATGTGAACTTGAAATAGAGTCTTGTCCATACATACTTTCCTATCCCCAATTTAAAAAAAGAAAAAATGTAAAGGCCGTGTCAGGGAGGTGAAACGCGTGTCCCAGTAGCTCCAACCCAGCCTCCCATAATATTTCTAGCCTTCAGCAGTTCTGAGGCCAGCGGTTGGTCCGTTTTTATTTTCTCTCCCGCACTCCCCCGCTCCTCCTCGTCAATTTCAGGCATGTCTCCGGTCTTAACTCAGTGGTCCCGGGCCATTTTTTGAATAGGTACGATTTCTCAGTCAATAAAGTCAAGGCAGTTTTCTTCCCCAGTACCCTCCCCCTACGCACCCCCCAAGGGGTGGGGGGGTAAAGAAAGTGTGGTGGGGGCTAGGATGGGGGAGAGGTTGCGACTGCTAGCCGCTGGGGTCTACATTTTGTATTTCGCTGACAGCCCAGGGCCGCTCCAAAGCCCGCCGCGCAGCCAATGGGCAGCAGTGATTTATGGAGCTGACTAATGCTGGCTGAATGCGGCCTGTCACAGCGCTGTGAATGGCTTCCCTTCGCCGCACAAGCCCCGGCTTTGTGTTGCTAAGCGATTAGAGCAGATGTAATGAGATTTTGCCCAATCCCCGCTTTGCCCTTTCCTAGCTTCGGCAAAATTGTGTGTGTTTTTGTGAATTTTTAGAGTTTGCCTTCGCATTGTGGCAAACAACAACTAACTTTGCCTCGAGTTTAACGAGACTGGATATCTCCCATTCAGAAGTGAGTAAAAGAACACCTGTCTTCGCAAGGAGAAGGGGGAATAAAACCCTTTGTGCGGGCTGAAACATTATCCTAATGTTATATTCATAGCCATAAATGACTTGCTACACTTTCTTTGCATACCTTATCTGGAAACTTGCAAAAGAGCTAAATTAAAAGAAAAAGAAGTGGGGGATGGGGAGCCCAGCTCTGGCCCTCCAAATGAGAAGGTAAAAATAAAAGCAGGCATCACAAAAGCATTACTTCCCTCAAGTAAGCTCTAAATTGGCCCACTGCTGGCAGAAAGTACGATTATTTATGGCGATGAGGAATTTACTGATTTTTTTCCCCCTTAATTACGCTCATCTCTTTGAAAGGGGCTGAAGCCTCAATGTGCATTCTATAGAGGGTCATTTAGCAAAATGACATCAGACGCTGTGGCGTGCTCCGCGCATCGCAGCTTTAAAAAATGATTATTCTGTGCCACTAAATGGTATGGATGTACCAACACAGACTAGATTTTTAACTCTAGAAGACGTGCTGGCTCCCAGTTCTTTGTTGGGTTTTGTAAGATGCATTTTGCGCTCGGCTTTCCGCTTGGCTGGAGACACGCAAACTGAATGTGCAAGTAATGCAGGCGGCGAGCGAGGAGCCGGCAAGAGGCGGAGTGGGATTCTGATCACGTCCTTGCTAACTGACAAGAAACAAGCCAGCCAAAAACCCACCAATTTCTTTTTGAATCTTGGTAATTGGGTACTTTTACACGCAGCTCACGCTATTCGGATAGAGTCACAAGCTTAGATAGGCCAGTGTCTCAATGCGACCACACATCTCTAAGGCTTTTATTTCTTTAAATCTAACTCCTTTCGAGAGGAATTCATATCATACGTGCCCTTTACTTAAAATCAGTATGGAAAGTGCATATCCTGGGGGAAAGAACATCCCCACCACTGGAAGTGTGGAGAGGGTGCCCCCGCTGTGCCCAAACTCCAGCACCACCAACCATCCTTCCACCCACCCCTAGTGCCTATTATCTCACTCAGCTCTTTCACGGTTTCACGGTGAGAAATTGGGAATGGGAGTAAGAGTTAGAAAGTGGAGTGAAGACCATCTCTTTCCAGTTCACATTTAAAAAAAAATGTACAGTCGTTTTATTAAGATGAAAGATGATGCAGCCGTTAATCACCACCTGGTGTAGGTGTACATTTGTAGCATCAAAGGGGGAGAAAACTATTTTTACTTATGTATCTTTTCCCTCTACATTCATCACAGAGCCAACTCAGGTAGGACTGGTAGTAGCACTCATCTTTGTCACATCTGCGAGTTAGCACACGTGGCACCACCCTCTCTCCTCTCCCACAGACCCCTTCCCTTTGGCATTTTGATAACTTGGACAGTGCAGTGGAGTCAAAGACTTGGAGGCAGCTGATTATTTTCAGTCATAAAAAAAAAAGAAAAAGAAAAAAGTTTTATTACGAAACTAGTTTGTATAAAAAGGGTTATACATGGTTTTTTTTTTTTGTAAGTTTGTAATAAAACAGTAAGGAAAAAAAGGCAGTGGTAAAAATTTCCCAAAAGGCAACCTATCAAAAGCACTGGCTGCCACTTTGCGTTTGGACAGTAGCTGCATAAACTTTGTTCTGGAACAGTATTTAATAACATCATTAATACATTAACAAAGTTTCTATAAAGTAAGACACATTGGTGCTTAAGTACGTCTGGTGGCCTTTTGATCTCACCTTTGAGGAGAGTTCTTTACAAAACCACATAGGAGAAATGGCAGTTGTAAGATGAACTACACATCTAAAATATGCAGAGGTAATAGCATTACATGTTAAAGTATCAAGATATACACATTTTAAACCATTTGTACAAAACTCTATAAATTCTTTCTCTCTTATGTACAAAAATATCTTAATATATCCCCAAACTGGTTAGGATAGATACAAATAGATTTTTTTATAATAAAAAAATTCACAAAAGATTGGAAGCATTCTATGATGAGAACAGTAGAAAAGATGGTGTGAGGGAGTGGGGCTTGGGGAGGGGGCGGGTCTGGGTTTCAGAGGAATGAGTATAGCATGATTTCACTGCAGACAAATGTCCACAGCTTGTTGGGATGGAGGATACTGAGAGGAAAGACACCAACCCATTGCTAGAGGCTTAAGAACTGCGCTTTCAAGGAGAGCGGGGAGGTGAAGCCACCCGAGCAAGCGCTTTCAGCTCTGCCTGTTAGTGGTGGGTGGGAGTTTCTATAGGGCGTGTGCTGCTCCCTTCCGCCAGGATCCTGATGCGTTTGCACACGAGCTGCATTTTGAGCATTGACTCAGGTCCTAGTCACTCTTCATATCTCCGTGAATGATTGGAGTGCAAAGATACGGTTCTGAGCTCATCCCTGTTTTGTGAGAGTCTTGCTTCGCAGGCCTGCTTTGCTTAGTTGGCGGTGCGGTTGGTTGCCTAGGGTTTTCTTCTTCTTCTCTTCGCCTCCCCTTTTTCTCCTCCCTTCAGCATCACTGACGAGAAAGCACTAAAGATGCAGGTTGTGCCGTCACCCTGTAACATAAAGAGAACAGGAGAGGTTAACGTGAACTGGAGGCAAGTGGTTGGGGAAAATGGAAGTTTAGCGGAGGATTTGTCCAGTAGGGCACCACTTTTGACAGGTCTTAGTGCTGGGTTCTCCAGCATCTGTCCACCTCACCCCTATCCTCCAGTCCTTGGAGACGGGGGCAAAACCACTATCAGACGCCAATGTTGAAACTAACAAGCCAGGATTTCAAATCAACTAACTTCAACAAATCCTTGAAATCAACATCCCTCCCCAGCCCTCATCTCGGTGGAGACAGTCCCCTATAGACATTAAGACGGAGGAAAAAAGGATGAAGACAAGTAACCCCCGCCCCCTTCACTCCAAAATGCAACCTACCGGCTTCGTAAGTTCATTCGCACCAGGGCCTGACCAGGCCGAGCCCCTTAGAACCAGTTGGTGAAGTCGAGCAGCTCTTGCTCCTCGGGGCTGAGCGGGTCGTAAGAACCCTCGTCTGACGAGTAGGATGAGACCGGTGAGCCGGCCATGGAGTTCATGTCGTTGGAGTAGTTGGGGGAGATGGTGGGAGACAGGACGCCGGCCTGGAAGGCAGCGCTCACAGCGTCGTGCTCGTCCAGCAGCTGCTGCAGTGCGCGGATGTACTCGACCGCCGAGCGCAGTGTCTCCACCTTGCTCATCTTCTTGTTGGCCGCGCCATTGGGGACGTGCTCCCGAAGGGTAGCAAAGCCCAGGTTGACCAGCTTGACGCGGTTGCGCTCGCGCTCGTTGCGGCGTGCCACCGCGGCCGGCTGCTGCTGCGGCAGGCTGTAGCCGAAGCCGCTGAAGTTGAGTCGGCGTTTGCAGCGCATCAGTTCGGGCGAGGACGAGCGCTGTCGCTTGACTTGCTTGGGCGCTGACTTGTGACCGCCCCCTGAGGGCTGGCCGTCCGCCGCCGGACTCAGCTGCGGCGCCTGCTGCTGCTGCTGCTGCTGCTGCTGCTGCTGCTGCTGCTGCTGCTGCTGCTGCGCGCTCTGCGCCGCCGCCGCTGCCGCCGCCGCCGCTGCGGCCGCGGCGGTGGCAAAGAAGCAGGCTGCGGGCGGCAGGAAGGGCTGCTGGGGCTGCGTCTGGGGCTGCTGGCCCGCGCCGCCGCTCTCCATCTTGGCAGAGCTCTCCATGCGCAGCGGCTGCCAAGTAGTCGCGGGATTGGAGCGAGAGGGTACGCGAGGCACGGGGCGCGTAAGGGAGACACAAGGACTTGGGTGCACGAACAGAGAGGAAAAGAAGAGGAGAGATGAAGAGGGAGACCGGAGGGAAGTTAGCAAAAAAAAAAAAAAATACAAAAATCCGGAGACTTAGGGTGGGGAGGAAGAAGGTGGCAAATGTTTTCCCTCCCTCCCTTCCACTCTTTTCCTCCTCCGCTCCTCCCCTCCTCCTTTGCGGGTTGGCTTCTTCGGGAGCCTCATGTGGCGCTTCATGTGTGAGGTTGTCATTGCCATGCCTTCTTGTTTTAAAAAAAAAAAAAAAAGGCAGAAGAAGCAGCAAAAGTCAGTGGTGAGCGCGCTCTGCTGAATCTCCAATTCCTCTCCCCTAAGGCTGCGCTCTCTTGCGCGGGGTCTCGGTCTCTCCAGCCGTGGCTCAGGCCGTTTTTCTTATTTTGTTAACCTCCTTTCTTTCTTACTTCCTTCTTTCACTCGCCCTCCCTGGCCGGCTCCCTGTCGGTGCGCCTTCCACGTTCCCTGGCCAGAAGTGAGAGAGTGCTGGGCGGACGGAGAGCGTCTGCCTTTTCAATGGGACACCCAGCCCCACGCGCAGCCCTGGCCCCGCCTCGCCCCCCACTCCCCGCTGCTGCTGCGAGCGGCTGCAGCCCCCATTCCCCCCTCCTTTTACCTCCTCCTCCCACCCATTCCCTTTAACCTCCTCCCTTTCTCCATCTTCCCCTCCTCTGCCCCATCTCCTCCTGTGCACCTGCTCCGCAAAGTCCTCCATCCAACTTGGCTGCCACAGTGTGTGTCGCCTGGCATGCGTGGCTGGACCTCCCCAACACAAACAGGCGGCGTGCCTGCTGGGCTGCAGTCGGCTGGGCAGGCTCCCAGCAGGAGGGGCGAATAGCTCTGGGAGTTAGGGTGTGTGAGTGGACAGGTTTGGGGTGAAGTGCCCCTGAATTCTCCTGGGAACTTGGAGCAAAGCACAGGAAAGGGTTGGGGGCAGAAAAAGTGGCACAGGGCGTGTGGAGGTTAGGGGAGGAGTGGGGCTCCATATTTCCTGGTTTCTTCTCCTACCCACTGTCATTCTCGGGGGTCTTCACCGTCCTTGGGAGCTGAAGCAAATTTGCGTTTGAAGTTCGGAAAGAAGGGGGACAACTCCGTCGGAATTCCTGGACTGTTACACTAAAAGTACTTCTAAGACTTGGGTTCTAGTCCCAATGCGTCCTCTCACTGGCTCTGTGGCCCCCAGTAAGTGGCATCCTCTCTGAGCCTCAGTTTCCTTGTCTGGAACAGCAGAGGTTGGATTAGATGGTCTCTAATGCCCCATCTAGGTCTACAAACTAACATGTGCTCCTCACGATTGAGCAAGTGTGAGAAGGGAGGTGATCGCATTGAGGGGTGACTGTGACCAGCGCCTTCAGGTAGGTGTGTACATCAGGGATGCCCCAGAATGACCTCCGGCTGCCTGTAGCATTCTCGACCCCCCAAAGAATAATTTTCACACTGGCTAGGGGTGGAGGACGCATGAAGAAGGGAGTGCGCTGGGATATGCCGGGTTGGGTCTGAGAATAAAGATGTGGGGCACTGAGGGGGGTGGGTGATGAGTTCGAGGGGCTGGGCCAGAGGAGCTTTTCTGGTTGTTGGGCGCCGCCGCAGGCACCTCGGCGGCCTTGGCGCAGCCTCTATCCGGCTCCAGGCGTGTGCCCGGCGGGCCGGTGGCAGGCGACTGGGAGCCGAGCCCGGCGGGGCCGCGTGCTGGCGCCGTGAGGGAGAGGGAGGCGCTTGCAGCCGTCGCTCGGCCGTTTGGACAGCGCCCGCCCAGGCGCCCTTCCTGGGCCCTCGGCCCTGGCGCTCTCTGGCTGGAGCCTGGTCCAGCTTCGGGGCACCTTGGGACGCGGCGCTACGAGGAAAGCGGATCGAATAACGGGTCCCATCTCCGTACCGCTCCGGCGGAGGCAGGGGAGGGAGGCATGGGCGCGCGTGTCATGTCGCGTCTGCTCTGCTCAGGCAGAAGGAAGCAGAGGGTAATCATCTAGTTGGTTTGTCCAGGAGAAATAGGCAGTTTTGGTTAGAGACCTGGGTGCAGGGATGGTCGTGGTGAATTATCCGGATAATGGCTTCTCATTGAACTTCCTTTTGTGGATAAGGATCCGTCGGGGTGATCCAAGGAGCCTCCCTTGGTATGTGTGGCTGGCTGAGTCTTGTCCGAACAATAATCGTGGCGGCGGGTAGGAAGAACCGGTGGTTCCCGAGGAGAATCACCTCTTTTTTCTGTCTGTTTCCTCTTTAAAAACTGATGGGATTGGGAAGTATAGCACTAAATCTGTCCCAACAGAAGTCGGTTCTGTAAACCTCCTGCACAGCTCCACCACCACCCGCCCCTCCTCCTCCCCCCCCCCCCGGCCCCAAACACAGTAATTTATGGCTTGTTGACCCCACAGGACTTTGCTGAACAGTGTTGAATTCACACCTCTGGCCTCTCCTTCCATTCCATGCCCCACCCCAAGAAAGGTGCTGAGAGGTCTCTAAAATCAGAGTTATCTCTTCTTCTGGATGCGTAGGAGGCGATGAGGCCTAAAGCAGAACCACACCACCTGCTTTTCAAACCCAGGAAGCTTCAACCACCTGGTGAAATAGGTTATTTAGGCACTTGCTGTTACTCGCTTGCCCCAGCTGTGAGCTCTGGGTGCAGGCCGGTAGGAGGCGTCTAGAAAAAACCTCTGGCGCCCCATACCCTTCTCTCCAGCAAGGGGGGTTGGTAAGAGCGCATCATCAACATCTATGAATCTAAGTGCATTTTGTTTCACATTGGTATAAACCATGTGCCTGAATTGCTTCCAGCTGGGACTCTAATCATTCCACACCTAAAGGTCCATAGTCCTGATTTTGTCATAATTTTGCATTATAACCTTGAACAAGTATCTCTTCCTCTACTGCCCTCAATTTTCCGATCTGTGCAGGAGGGGCAGACACTAGCTAATTTCTAAATGTATCTGAGAGCGCGGAAAATTTGCAGATAGTCAGCACACGTTCTTAATTTCTTTTAAGGTTGCAGGCTTCACGCATGCACAGAGCCCCTGATTATCAGAGACTTCAAGGCCAGAGCCTACTCCAACCACACACACACACACACACACACACACACACACACACACACACACACACATATCACACACGTGCGCGCGCGCATGCGAACGTGCGCCCAAGTAGAAGCGTCAACCAATGAAGCCGCGCATTGTAGCGGTCCTACTGCGTTGGCCTCTGCCCAGGAGAAAAGACAGCGGGTGCTGGGATCCTTCCGGCCAAAGCCACCGGAACATTTGTCCCTATTCTCTCCGCTCAAACCTCGAGCCAAAATTCCGCTCTCACTCTCTCCACTCGCACATCCTAAGCCTGCTTCCTTACATGCTTTGCAAAGCTCTCCAAGAACCCAGGCATTCTCTTCCTCCAGCTGGGGTAAATAAATACAAAGAATGTTCCCCACCACAACCCCAGCACTCTGACTCCACCTTCTCCTCTCATGCTATGGTAGAGCGGTCTAGAATCTCTTTTTAGGGATTCCCGCCTCTGCCTTAGGGGATTGTGCACTACCAAGGGGAGTTTTCCACAGAAACTGGCTTTCCTGTTGTTTTCACCGGTTTGGAGCAAAGGACAGAGGCTCAAGAGCCAATTAGAATCCCGCCTCAGACTCTGTGCCCTAGAGTATGACACCCCTCTCCCTCACCCTCTCCCACACCGCAGAGAATTGCCACATACTGTTTTAGGCCCAAGGAACTCCAGATCTTGCACTGGAGGATAAAGCAGGTGGACTTGATTTGGTATCATAGCGGTGTGACCTTGAGCAGATAGCCTGCACTCTGAGTCTCGGTTTCCTCATCTGTTACCATGCCATAGTTATCGTACCTACCTCCAAGAGTTGTGAGATTTCACGGAGCTGTTGTGGAGCACTCCAGATCAGGTCTAAATAGAAAGGGATGCATAAGAATAACCTTCCTAAAACAATGAAAATGTCCTGCTGCTGCTCACACAGCCCAGTCAGGAAGGGGTTTGTTGGAGAAGGATGCCCAGCTCTTGGCTTCCTGGAAGCACCCTTGGATAACTGCTACAGCCATTGGAGATCCAATGCCACTCTGACCCTCTGTCCCAGCGCCTGAGAGTGGATAATTTCTGTCATTCTTGAGGAATGGTGGTGACACTTGCAAATCAAGGTGATGGCGCTAGGAACCAAGTTTTTAACATAAACAGTAGAAATTTAGACATGCTTTATGGACAGCACATGCAAGGGGCATCAACAGAGCCACTGGTTCTGACCTCTCTTGCCACCCAGTGGGCCTGCCTCTGAGCAAGACCCCAGGCTTTATTTGACCATGACACTCAAATTTCCATTTATCTAAATGTGGAGGGAGAAGATAACTCACAAAAGGAATGTTGGATGCCTTCATTCAACATTCCCTGAACAGAGTAGGGAAGCTTCACCTGGCAAGGCTATCAGGAGAATGAAATCTGATGCTGTCTGTGAATTCTTTGCAACTCCTTCCACACATATCAGGGATTGCCTTTCTTGCGATGGGGAGGCAGGACACTGACACCCTTCTGTGTGTATTACGCAAAACATAGACACTCCAGAAAAATGAGAAGGTTTCTCTTTCTTCTGCAATACAGCAGGCCCCTTTTCTATGTTCCAGAATCCTAGAGCTGGGCCATACCTTAGATTAAACCTTATCTACATTCAGCACCAGGAACTACATGGGGAGACAGCTTTCCTAGTGATGCATAGGGATCACTGCCCACATGACCTGAGGCTCTGGTGCCCTGAGTCTCCTGCCACCTTAAATTCCACTCACAGTTGAAGGCCAGGCCAGTGCCACCTCTGCTCACACACTATCCTTATGCTCCAGAATTGTGCGCCTTCCCTCTATGGAAAGGAGATTGTATATATATATATATGCCTCGTCACTTAAAAGCTCCCTTTGTGCTATTTCTTTGGGAGTGGGGTCGGGGAGGAGAGTTAATATTAAAAGTGAAACTAGGTTTTCCATTGACCAAATCCTTAAATTAAATTGCATTTATAGTGGATCCTGAATAAGAAGCAAAGAGAATGCAAAGAAGAAGACAGACCTTAGATTTATTTGATTGGACAGAAGAGTTTTAATGCAGCCCTCAATTTTGGTGAGCTGTAAGCCCGAGAAGTCATGGTGCTTTGAGAAAATGAGTGTGCTGGGCATTCCTACTGGTTTCCAGTAGCTCTAACACAGGGCCTCTGTCCTGGGGCGTATGCTGCTCTAAGCCTGTACTTGGCACTGTCCTACCCAGGGAAATGGAAAGTACATTTACTGCACAATCTACTGTCTCCAGCACACCTTTCCCAAGGTAACATCAGAAATGGTTGCTGCCCAGCCTGGTTAAGTCTGCCCAGCCTGGGATGGCCTGTTCAGGGGGCAGAATAGCACAAACCACGGATTTGGCTCGGCTTCTTGGTCACGGCAGCCAGGCCTGCACCTGCATTAAGGAATCCAGGCGTCTAACAAATCTATTTGCTTTTTCAATACGCCTGAAAAAGAAAAAAAAAAGCTGGAAAACAAAACAAAAAAAGCACAAACTATTATTTTACTGTGGCTTTTCGGTTAGGGAGGGGAAGTTGGGAGTGGAGGGAGGGGGTAATTTGCAGCCACCCTCACAAGTCCTTTTGAAGTTCTCCAAATAAGGAGAAGTAACGCTAAGTCTTTATTTTTTCTAAAGCCCCATTTACATTATGATTAAATACCTTCCTCGGATAAGCATAAAGAAAGTCGTTAATCTATATAGCTCTCCAAAGAATCAATACATTCTAAACTTTTGTAGGATTTGTTACACTCTATTTTGTTACAGTAGGCCAGCTCCTCTCTGTCTAGGCACATGGCTCTCCTTACCTCCCCCCTCCCCACCTCCTCCAAGAATGAAAATAAAGTAAAGGTCTTTCACGGTAAACAAAACCAGCTGATTCTTCACAGAGAACCCATGAATAGCTGGAGAAGAAAAAAAAAACTTACAATAAATGGTGCATTTTTTTCTCTGCTGGGTATAGTATTCAAGGATCAGGGCAGTATTCAAACAGAGGTCCATTTTTTGCTCAGCAAGAGAGTTTAGAAAAGAAGCGTGGGGTCCATTCAGCGCTTTCCCCCCTTCACAATCGCAGGGTTCTATGAAACCTATCTTCCATGCCTTGTCGGAGTGTTTCTGGGGACCAATTAGTGCTTTGTTGCCCGGCTTCTTTGCTGAATCTTTGAGCAGCAAGAAAAAGCGCCCTCGAGTCTCCCCTTATTTTGACCATTTCAGTCATTACTCAGTGTAATAATTAATATGACAACTGGACGCTCGAGTTTGTATAGAAACACCTCAACTACAGGAGCGAGCGTGCAGTGGGTGGTAACGAGCCGCACATCAGCCGGAGAAGCCACACACACAAAAAAAGGACTGAATGGCCAGAGAGAAAGAGAAGGAATAAAGATAAAATAGTTGGCACAACGCAGAGGAACATAAAACAGACTCGAATGGAGAGAGGGAGGGGAAAGGGGGGAAAGAGAAGAGGAGGGGGGAACACCCTACAGAGGTTAACTTACTTTGAAACTATTTTCTGAATAGAACCTTGGACGTGAGTGGATGCGGTCCCCGCCTCCGCGGCCCCCGCACTATGGACTCTCCTTGGAACGCGACGTCGGGGTGGAGGGGTGAGGGAGGGAAGGCATCCTTTAGGTTCTCCCCAGGGGCTTTCTGGGTGGTGCACTCAACATACCCGTAAACCAGCCAAAGTTTCCCAGCTCCTTGTTAGGCTTCCATTTTTGCATTTAAAAAATCCTGTTCTCTCCAACTTCGGAGCTGGCCATAAAGAAAATCGAGCGCAAGTGTAGACCAGAGAGAAGAATGCTGCGCCACATCCCTGGGTGGTGAATTTTGGGGAGAGGGCATTTCTGATACACCCTAACAATTCTGCAACTTTGTCTAGAGGCTCGGTGCCCTGCGGGGTTCCTGGCGGACAGGGTTTTCCCTGGCAGCGCGCAGCCAGAGTGGGCGCTGCGCCCCAGCCCCCCGCGCGGTGCCCGCCTCTGCCAGTCCTCGCCAGTGCGCCCCGGGGTCGCGACCTGCTCCGTGACGGCATAATAAATAATTAGAGAGTTTAAGCGCGTTAGCCACAGCTCATGGTAATGAGCCAGATAAGGGCTCACGCTAACCCGAAGTGACAGTTTGCATATAGGAGGGAAGAAAAAAAGACCTGCTATTTTTCCCCAACTTGATTGCTCCTTCTCAAATTCGTGCTCCCAATCAATCCCCTTCCCCCATTCGTCTGTATTCCTTCTCTTCTTATCTCTTCCCTCACCTCCCGCCACACACAGAACACCCACACCTTTTGACCATTCCTCCGTCTATCCCCTAGCCTCCCGCATTGTGACGTCACAAAGTCTCCAGGTGCCTAAAGCTGACCTGACGGGGAAAGTTCAGTGCCAGTGCGTCCTGGCCAGTCTCAGTTCCCAAGCGGAGACGGTTCATTAGCCTTTCTTTACACAGTGTGGAACGCACCAAGGCTCCAGCCTCAGGAAAGGACTGTGAAAGGTCAGGAGTCTCTGAGAGCTTCGGGGCCCTTGCGCGCCCTCGGGTGCTCTCTGCGCTTAACTCAGCCAGAAGAGCCACTGGCTGGGGCGATGAAAGCAGGCGTAGGAGCCCGAGAGCTCCTGAACGATCCTGCCGCCTCCTGAAAGCAGGGGCAGTTTGCCGAAGTGACTGAGGTCAGTCGTGTGTCCCCATTGTGTGGCCACGTGTCCTGTGTCCATCATCACCTCCCCAAAGTCCGAGCTCAGCCCGACTCCTTGCGGCGCGGTCCGGGAATGCTTTGGCCTATAAATCAGGCCGGCAGCTGAGAACCGTCTGCACCTCGGTACAGACCTGGACTTCGGCCCCGCGGACCAAAGGGAAAGTTTGCTCACGAAGGTTAGGAAGGAGGCGGCCTGCCGCAGCGTGGTGTCGACCTGGGAAGCTGTGCGCCCCCAGGTCGTCCAATTAACTCTTTCCTCCCTCCCTCCCTCCCACCTCTCATCCCCAGGCGGCGGTATTCACACCACCAGCAGGGTCTTTTTTTTTTTTTTTTGAGAGTAAGGAGGAGGAGGGGGAGGAAGAAGGGGATTTCTAATACATGGATATTCACTGATATGGACTCTTCAAGAAGCAGCGACCAAACCCAAATTAAATGAGTTAATATTTGTAAAATGCTAAGAACAGTGCCTGGCACACGGTGAACATTGTATATGCGTTATTAAATAAGGAAAGCATACTGAATACGTAAAAGGAGGTGTGTGCTAGTTATCTGAGATGTTAGAAAATACAGTTTAGACGTAAAATGATCAAAGTTGATATGCTCATTGATTCATCGAAAACTATGGAACATAATCAGGGATGAATGAGACAATCATGGCCTTTGATAAGCTTGCAGTTTAGTTGGCAGAAAAGAATGTCCAACAAAACACACAGTCGGGAAATGTGGAGAGCCTTCTTCCCTCACGTCCATTAGTCTGGATTCTCATCCTCCCCCATCTGCCAGATTACTCCCCCAAAACACACAATCTAGGTTTTTAAAAAAGGTAGATTTGTTAAGCGAACACATCCCTCTTCTCCAACCAGAGGGTCACCCCCACCCCCAACTTCTACGTGACAATTCATGAGCAGAAACGAATGAACTGAACACACACCTTTAAACACGTTTAACACGTGTGAGAGGTGGGTGTAGTGAAAAGTCAATTCACTTGAAGTCAAGACAGACTCCAGGTTCTGGAACCTTCCAACTCTGTGTCCTCAGGGAAATTGCTCACCGTCTCCCAGGCTGCCCTACAAAATGAGGAGGCTGAGTAAGACGCCTCTGCTCCAGCTCTGGCTCAACAGAAGACAATATAGGCACAACCATATGACCTTCCAGTAGCAACATGCTTTCCACTCTGAGCAGACAAACATCATCTGCTGTTCTTTTCTGCAAGAACCTTTAGTGGGTAAACTTGACGGTGTAGACCAGTCCTTGCTGGTGTCAGGATCATGGCTCCTGATGGCCAGAAGGCGGCATCATGGCGTCAGCATGACTTTAGCCCCGGGGACCAGGGTAAAATGTGGGCTACTGGCTCGTCGGAACTCCAGTGCAAAGAGAAGAAACTCACTAGTCTCGATAACGGCGTTACTTGGGAAACAGGATTCTCATTACTTGCCTGAGCAGTTTTTAATTTGAAATTTGGAGGCCGGGGAAGTTCACAGTCCTCCTTTGTGGGTTGTGTGAGTAGCTCGCCACCTGCCGGTCATTCCTCGAACTGCAGAGGGTATTGTGTGAAAATCTTGCAATTTGATTCATTGAATAGTATTACCACGAGTTGATTCTACCAATTCTACTCGACACAATTCAGTTTAACCGTAGAGCACAGTGTTGCCTGTATCACGTCCTCTCAACTTAGAAATATATGATGAGGTGCCTGTTAATATTCAGATTCGGAAGCTTCATCCCAGAACCACCAATTCAGAATCTAGCCCAATGGCCATTTAAACAAGCTGTAGAGTAGCCTGTTTGCACACTGAAGGTGCAGAACTAGTATTCTAGAGGTATTTGAGGTGATAAGACACAGTCCCTATTACTCATACCTGTGAAGAACAAATCTCTTCTAGTACAGAATTTACTAGTCCCATAAATATACTTTCTTTGGTTAAAGGGATCCTCTGGAGATTTCTGAAGATTGAAAACGATTGGTAAGTTATTACAAAGATGGTCTTTGACACTGACCCTGAAGAATGGTTAGAAATTTGCAGTTGAAAGAAAAGGGCCATGGCAACAATTTACCTGGCACGGAGGCTTTCTCTTCCCGGACTTTGAGACTCCAGCAGCCTAAACTCAGTCCCCTTTGGCCATCCTTTTCAAGGCTACATCTTGGGCTTTGTACTCAGAACAGCTCAACCTAGAAAATCTTAACATTCCATCCTCTACTGTGATTCTCATTCTCATTTCTGCTGTATCTCTCGCCAACCTTTTCCCCCAAGCTTCATTTCTTCCCAACTTGGACTCTCCCCCGTGGAACATGTGATTGATTATAAAATAAACATATAACTTATAAAATACTCACCTTCTCATCTCATTCCTTGATCTTATAACCACCTTCACTTAGTCAAATTTCTTAGAACAGTAGTCTGTACCTACAGTTCCATTTGTTTATCTCCCACCCACCCCTCTGAGGTTCATCACTACTGGAGTTTCTCACTGTGATGGTTAATTTTATGAGCCAACTTGACTGGGCACATAGTGTTTTGTTAAACAGTATTCTGAGGTATCCGGGAGGGTACTCCGGGTGAGTTAACATTTGAATTGTAGACCACGAAGAGCCCATCGACTGCTCCAATGTGGGTGGGTCTCACTCAGTCCATTGGAGGCCAGAATGGAACAAAAAGGTGAGTAAGGGAGAATTCACACACTCGCTCTCTTTTTGCCTGATTGTCTTCAAGACGGGACATTGGTCTCTGCCGTCAGACTTTAACTCAGACTGGAACTAAACCATCTGTTCTCCTGGGTCTCCAGTTTGCCTACTGAAGATTTTGGGACTTCTCTGCTGTTATAAGCATTTGAACCAATTATTTATAATAAACCTCAAGATAGATCGATAGATAAAATATATCTTCTATTGTTTCTGTTTCTCTGAAGAACAAAGGCTAACACACTCACCAGTGACTTCATTCTGCCATAGGCAGTAGCTACTTCAGATCCTACCTTTTTGGATTTCCCCAATGCATTCAGTATTGTTCATTCTTTATCTATTCTTTGATGTTCTTTATTCTCTATTGGCTACCATGATTCTTATCTCTTTGATACTTTTTTTTTTTTAAATCAGTACTAGCTTTTAGTTTCTCGTCTCCTGCATAAAAGTCACCCAATAACGTATGTCTTTAGGTTTTAGTTCCACTTTTTTTGCTGGTGATACTCAAATTCTTATTTCTAATCTGGACCTCGCTTTGGGATCTCAAACTGTGTGACCAGCATCCCTACTGGAGTGTCCCTCTAGTGTATCAAGTGCAATATATCTGAAACTGGAAACATCATTCTGCCTCCCTCAAAATTTCACCTCTTTTTGTGTTCTGTAATTCAGGGCTTGGTATCATCCGCCCACATTCTCAAAACAAAATCCCGTGAGTTATCTTACACTCTCGCTGCTCTCTCATACCTTCTCCACAATTACCAAATGTCTATGTATCTACAACACACACATATACACAATTTATATATATGTATGTATGTATGTATGTGTATGTGTGTATGTGTGTATGTATGTGTGTGTATGTATTTAAATCATTCCCTTCTCTCTATCTCTCATATCATTGCCCTATTTCAATATTCTCCCAACTGAGCATCCTGCTTTCAGTTTCATCTCCCTCGAATATCTTCTCACGGCCACCAGAATGATCTAACTAGATGACATGATCAAATGTATAATAGACATCAGCGTGTAAAAAGAAATGGTGCTTTACACCACAGCCCAGGCAAAGTGATCTTTTCAAAGTACAGCATACTCTATTGCTCCTCTATTCAAAACCTTTCAAAAGGCTCCCATTTTCTTAGGATAAGAATCTACTGCTCTGCCCTTGAAACTCCATAATAGTAGGGATTCTACTTTACTTCCTTTTGCTGACCCAGTACTCAGCATGGTGTCTGGAACAAGGCACATGCTCAATAAACACTTGTTGATTAAATTAATACATTTGGTATAACTAATTTCGATGGTATTGATGTACGTATGCATCTGTGATACAGAAAGTGGCATGCATAAAGCTTTTAATGATGAATTCGAAAAACTCAGAACTACTAACCATGTCTCCCTCATTTACCACTTGGCATAGACTCTATAGGATCAGCAGTGATCTTTTTCTGTGATGTCATCCTAGCCTCGAGGTCTTCTCTCCCAAAGAACACGCTGAGCCTGGTATGTAGCAGGTACTTAATCAGGATGAAGTCCAGTTGATATTGATGGTGTCATACAGTGAGGGTTGTTAACTTGTCAGAATTCTGCCTGTATATTTTCACAAATATATGAGAAGGGGCACAGTAGTAGGAGCCATGTATTAGTGAATGCTAAAGGTTTGAGTTGGTTGGGCAGGGGGGGCTGGGCTATGGGAAGCCTTGAATAACAGATGAACAGTTTGAGTGTGATGGCCCTAGAGATTTTTGAACAGAGGAGGGATACCATTGTATCCCTGGATGATAAATCTGGAGCTATGGAAGAGGGATTGGATTGGCTCTGACTAGCTCAGTTCCCTTCCTAATACTGTTTTTCATGAGCTGGTGCAGCAGGCACGCTGCCATTCACTCATTCTCCCAACAGACATTAGGAGGGCAGGGACTCCTAATGTTGTTCCATTTACCAGTGTCTGTT
This sequence comes from Pteropus medius, assembly GCF_902729225.1. NCBI lineage: Eukaryota > Metazoa > Chordata > Mammalia > Chiroptera > Pteropodidae > Pteropus > Pteropus medius. The sequence goes on from NW_024347791.1 coordinate 7,857,065, forward strand.
TGTGTCCAGAACAGGTCCTGGCACACAATAGGAGCTCAATAAACATCACTGCATTAACATTTCTTGGATACTTACTACATACCAATCATGTGGTAGGTTTCAGGATGCAAAAATTGAAAAAAAAAAGACTCAGTCCTTGTGTGTTGGGAATTCACATGATATTCCTTTTTGCAAGAGGGCAAGCAAAAAGAATTCTGAATGCAGAACCAGAATACCAACAGTGTGATGAGGGAGACCAAAGGTAGGGGCAGCTGTCTCTCCTCAGTGAAGCTAAGGAAGGCAATTCATGGAAGCAACAGAAGAGAAGCTCTCGAACTGTTTGAAGCCATCAAAGTATTTGACACAATTTATGAACCTTAGATCAATTAGTGAAGATTTAATGCTATGCCTACGTAAGGCTCAGGCTCTTCTTTCTGCCTAAGAGCTTCTCACCTCTCCTTTCTGCTTGGATATCAACTTCCTTCTCTAACCATCAACATTAGACCCTAGAGTCAGGTGGGCACCTCCTGTGCTCTCCCACAGCACTTGGCCTCTGCCTAGCCCAACACACTTACTCACCAGCTGTTATTGATTGTTTCATTGTCTATCTTCTCGTAGACTTTTAGTTGGATTCCAGCAGGGTGCTTTTCCTGTCTTGCACGTAGTTCCTGTGTGGGGGAAGATCCAGATTCTGGGAGCCTTTGAGGTTTATAAAACTTTAGGGCTCAATTTAAGAAACATATATGTAAAATTATAAATATAATACTAGGGAGAAAAATATATCTTTAGAACAGAGACACAAATTACACATTATATTAAGTTAGCAAAATGGCGCAAATTCTAGATGAATTAACAATATTTTTATAAATTAATTGCCTAGTCAACTTCTACGATACCTTTTTCTATATATACTTTCGGTACGTATTCTTTGATCATTTCCCCGTAATTTTTACTCTCATTAGAATGAAAGAAATTTATTCCTTCTGTTACATATTGTTGAAATTTCCTCTTTATTACTGACGATGTTAACGTAAGAATAAAAGGCCAAAGTGAGAGGCAACAAGCATTTATTTGAGATAAAAAAGAATAGCTATTCAGGAAACACTGATTCATACAGAAGCCCAAACAGTATTCCAATTAGGAGAAAAAGGCAAGGGGTATTTATGAGAAAGGGAAGGGGAACATTACATAAATAGAAAGAAGGTATTTTTACTGGTTTCAGATAACATAACAAAGCGACTCTAATCCTAAACAATGTTTTTAATTTTCAGTCCAGCAGTCATCAGTCCAAAAGTCACATTCACTTTCTTGTTATCTTTGGAAACAGGTCTTTGGGACACAATGTCACTTTAGGCCCAGTCCAGAGGTTATTTTGCCTTGTTTTAACATTCCAAAGGTTTGAGGAGTAAGGTGTGCATGACAGTTCTTCCAGAATGGCAGGTCTAACTCCATTTTAAAGCAGCTTTATTAATTAATTAATTAATTAATTAATTAATTTAAAAAAAATAGTTTGGATGCTTAAAGCATATCGCTTCGCAATATACTAACTATATGTACAACTGCTATAGATTTGTGCCATATAAGCACAGGAATTCTGATAAAGCTATTTCACAAAAATTCCTATTAAAAAAGGGAAAAATGGTATGTGTTCATAATTGTTCATACTTTACTATCAAGAATACTCCTGACATAGAAGGAAATTCTGTTTTTCATTTCTTGGCACCCACACATATGATATTCCCCCTCAGCTTTATTGAGGTATAATTGGCAAATAAAAACTGTATCTATTTAAAATGCACAACTTGATGTTTTGATATCACCATAATCAAGTTAATTAATTTATCCATCACCTCACATAATTATGATTTTTTCTTTTTTTCCCCTCTTCGTGTGTGTATCCACGTGTGTTAAGAACACTTTTAAGATCCACTCTCTTGGCAAATTTCGCATATACAACACAGTACTATTAACTATAGTCATTTTAGAAAAGAAAACGTTTTTTCCAGGGATTGAAGAAAACCTGACATTTAGAACACACTCTCAAGACTTCTGGCCCTGACCCAAAGACTCAGTAACTCAAAACGGGAGTATGTTCCAGAAACCCTTCTTACATCTAGATGACCAGCAATAACTATCCATTAAAGTGACTACATATAACACAAATGCATCCACTAAATGTAAACTAAATGTATATTCATCTGAACGTCTTCATAGTTCAATGTTAAAGTTATTTGGGCCACTGGACATGAAAAGTGTGATGGAGAGAATATTGGAATGGAAAGAAATGAGAGTCTCACCTGATTGTGGTTTAACTATCTTACTTTGGAAAATTTTACAAAAATAGATGTCCCTATATTGCCAGGTGAACCCCCACTGCTAGGGACCCTCTGTAAGCCTTTGGGGTCTATGTTGGTGTAGGGCTCTAAAGCTTTAGCTGCCTTAGTTCCATGACAAATCCACCATAAGTAGGCAGTAAACATGTAGAATGAATGAATGAATGGCTGAAATAAAGTAAAAAGCATGAAATATCAACTCAGATGGGCTGTATGATTTTGGACAAATCACAAATATTCAGCATTTATTTCCTTGTTTTAAAGATGGAAAGAATAATCTGAAGTATCTTACAGATAATGTATATGAAAATACGTTATAAATCAAAAGAGTACACAAGTAGAAAAATTGGTTTTAGAAATACAACACACAAGAGGAAGGGCCTAGGTTATCCTGTTTTAACTTATCCCACCGAGTTCCAGTTCCACAGGGATTTTCTCAACAGTGAGCCTAGAGAGTCCACTTCTGATGGATGCCTTTGGTTCTTTGATAGTAGGGTTGGAGCCATCTCTGAGAATGGCCCTGTGTCCATCTACTCAGCAGCCTATGTGTCATCTTTGACCTGTTTCTCATCCTCACCTACCATATCTAAACTTACTGCTTTTTTCAACCTTATAAATCTTTCTCAAATCCATCCCATTTTCTTCATCACCACCACCAGTACCACGTAGTCCAAGGCACCATGGCCATTTCTCACCTGGACGACTGTAATCACCTCTTAACTGCTCTTGCTTCCCTTCCACTCCCTTCTTCACACTGCAGCCAGAGTCATCTTCTGATAATACAAATCTCATAGGAATACCCTCTAATTATATACTTCAATGGCTTCCCAACTCTTTCCGGATAAAGATTAAAAATAAAAACCCTTAGCATGGTCTACAAGGCTCTGCATGGTCTGGTTCTCCTTGGCTCTCCAGCTCCATCTGCAACCACATTCCCCATTGTTTGTTCCACATGATTTTTGTGTAGGCAGCTCCTTTGGCCTGGAAGATTCCAGATGGTTCCAGGCTCTTTCCTTTCCCTTTCATGTAGGTATTTTCTATTTCCTATCCTTAGGTCAAGAAAACTTCTTGGAGAAAGGTTCTTAGAGCATGATATATATCTTCTTCATGGCATTTGTTGAAGTTATAAATTTGAATTTATTTCTGTGATTTGATTAATGTTCATCTTCTAAAAGGAGCATAAACCCATGAAGGCAGTTGTATCCTTGAACTTAGAATAGTGCCTGTCTTGCAGTAAAACCTTAATATTTTAGGTTGGATAGATGAATCTCACTCACTTCTAGTCCCACAAGTGTCCCCTCCTTAACCTTAGAGATCATCTAGCTTCCCCAACAGTGAGACAGATACAGAGGAATTAGAGATATAATCCATGCTTAAGATCATGTGTATGTCTTACCAAGAAACTGAGTACTCCATGGTCTGGTCATCTACGTGTCTCAGTAGATGTGCTTCCACAAATGACTATAGAGTGATTGATGACTGCAGCCACCAAAGACCTAGCTTTCAAATGTTCAAACCTACCAAGTCTCTGCAGCGGGTGGGGTCTCTGAGTGGGCAGGGGTGTTTATACCACCCTCTCCTTCTAACAAGGGCTCGGCTCTCATTCAAGAACCCAAGGGAAAGGGTGATGAGTGCTTTTCCAACTCTAACATCACTATCCCAGATCTTTTACTTCCTATCCCACGAGACCACAATATTTCAGATTCCTCAGCCATGCAATAAGGAAACCAGAAAATTATCTCATTATGTTGTATAAAGGATTAAATAAAATGACCTCTTAAATATGCCTGGTACTCAATCAACATTTTAGTGCTAAATAATATTTGTCTCTTTCTCTTCCCAGAGAGGATGACATGGAAAGAATAAAGCTGGAGAATAACTCATTTATGTCTAATAAATATCCAGTATGACATTGGGCAAATTCTCTAGGCAAGCAACTTTTTTTTTCTTTGCTACTATTCCTCTTTACAAACATTTAAATGGAAAAGTAAAAGATGACAAAAAATAAACTCTCTTCTAATCTCACTATCTAGAGAAAACACCTCTTTCTCATTCTTTGATGTTGTTTTATGCCTTTTGACATATCTACATAATGGAGAATACAAGATTTTACATCTTAATTTTATCAATAACTAGTTTAATTGTGTGCATTTAAGATGTGATAAATTTTTTTATGATTAAAAATAATTGCTATGTCTGCATCTATTATGCGAATGAACTGTAATTAATTTAATTGTTCTCTTATTGTGGAAGATTTTCCTTTTCTCTAAACCTTTTTGATAATCTTGCCCTGAACACTTTTGTGCATATTTTTTCTACATTTCTGATTAAAGTGATATGAATTGAGTACTTACTATGTATCAGGCACCAGGCTTAGTCCTGAAATTTAGGAAAACTAATATTTAGTCTCTGGTCTGAGAGGTCTTTACCCAGGAGGAAGAGACAAAAGAATGAAAACAAGACAAAAAGAGAGTTGATGAATTTAGGTATAGAGGGAGTTTCAAGATGTTATGTGAGCCAAGGAGGGGTGACCACCCCTGACTGGAGGCAGCGAATCAGAGGCGTGTTTTTGGAAAAGGTAGTATTTGGGTTGACCAGCTGAGTGCCAGCCCTAACTCCTAAGTCTTGCCGTTGTGGCAGCCTCCCCAGGCTTTGACCTTGGAATTTATCTTGATCTGCTTGGATTTAATTTGATGCTACTGCTCTGTTGACCAGTAGATGAGCTTTCTCTGTCCCTACGTGTCTTTAATCTCTGAGCGACATTGTCGTCCCGCTCTGTGAAGCACATGGCTTCGATCCAGTCCACATGTGGTGGCTTTGCTGCCATAGTGATGGTCTGTAGGATAATGGTAAATATTTAGCAATGCACTGACTTTGCCCCTTATTTGTAGTGTTTGCTGATTTCCATGCTATAAATAGTTCTACTGTGGCAGATTTCAAGCTACCTATGTAAACATGGAGTTGAGAAGAGATGTACAGTAGCATATTGTTGTGTAATATTTCTACCACACAGCTATATAATGGTCACAGATAACCTTAAGAGTATGGATAAAGAAATTTAGTAAAATAATTATGAAATAATGAATTTTGAATATTTATTACCTTCATTTTTAACATGATTAATTTAATTGTAATTTTACATAATTCAGTTTTTAATCATGGATGTGTTTAGCAACAGGCTCATAGAACTCCTGAAAAGTCAGCTCTAGATCTTCCCTGTATACCCATCTTAAATCAGCTTCTCTGAAACTGTTAACTGTTCTTATGACATCCCTTTTAAAAACTTTATTTTTTGGCCGTTATCAGAACTAAGTGTATTTTGACTTTTTGGGGGGGTGTCTATTTGCTTACCAGCCCTGTCTCCTAATAGAATGTGAGATCAATGAGAGCATGGACTGTTCTGCTCGCCAGCTTCTAGAACTGTGCTTGACCCATGGTATGTACTCAACAAATCTTTGTTGAATCAATGAGTATATAAATGGCAATACTCAGTGACCTCATTCTGATGTTGACAAGAAGGGATAATAATGTAATAGCTCCAGAGCCGTGAGATCATATATACACATTTCATTTAATAAGCCTTTGGTCAAATGTACTTGATTTACCAACTGATTTTATTATGGCCCAAAGAAATGTCTAAGTTCTGCCAAGAATTCCTGGAATAGCCTGCTATAAATGACATTTCGATGCAAACCATGACTTCATGCATTAATTGCATTTAGTTCGTGTGGGCTCTTATTGATAGCAATCTTCAGATTTCTGGGTTGTCTGTGTGGGAAAAGTTAGACTAAAAAGAATGATACAAAAATGAGGTTCTGAAGATGCTTGCAACCAGATAACTTTGCAGGATGGAAATTTCCCATGTTTTTGCAATGATATATTGCATTGTTCCTTAAATTCTGATAAGAAAATCACAGTTCTTGGACAGATGAATCCATTTTAAATATTCCCATGTTTCTTGTATTATTAGAACTAGATTTGGCTGTGAGTGACAGAAGTTTCAAAATAACAGGGATTTAAGAAACATAGAAGTTAATTTTTCTCCTAAATCTAAGTCTAAGTCAGTAGCGCAAATCTACTGGAATGATGTTTTATGGCGTCAAGAACCAGGCTCCTTTCATCTTGATTCTTTTTGCCATGAAAAACATGGCTCCCATTCCTAAATTTACCTCACAACCCAAATGGCTGTTCAAGCTCCATTGGGCGTTTCTGTATTTTGACCCACAAGAAAGAAAAAGTAGAAGAAAGACATGCTTCCTTTAAGGACGCTTCTTAAATGTTGCACAGATGACCTTTTTCTTGCATTTCTTTGGTCAAATGTTAGACCTGTAGCTACACCTAGCTGCAAAGAAGGCTGAGAAATGTAGTTTTTATTCTGGGAAGCCCTGGGGCTGGCTAGCTAACATTCAGAGCTTCCATTTCCATAAGGGAGAAGGAAAGAAAACGGGGTGACTAGCCATATATGCCCACCTCTCCTTGGTCACTGAGAGTGCCTCAGTGGTTTATTAGCTGACTTTTTGGATGCTCCATCTACATGTCAGCACAATTTTCTTAGGACCCAGCACCATCCTTGTTAGTAACAGCAACACATTGTATTCCATCCAAATTAAATTAGAATTTAGTTTAAAAGTCATCTACAAAATACACGTTACAAGCAATCTCATCTTAAGTGAGTTTTTTATTTTAGTGCATGGATACATTTCACTTTTTTTTTGCCAGAGTAATTTTTTTTTTTTAAGAAGATATTCGTGTTTTTTTTTCTGAGGTAGCAGACAATTATGTATGCTTTCCTCCCCCCAACCCAGATCTGGGGCATTTTTATGTGAGATGGGAATTGAGAATTCCACTTTTAGCTGGTGTAAGGAGAAAAAAGAAGTGTTATTATTTTGTTGTCCTAAAAAATCGTTATTTAAAAAAGGAACAAAAGAGTATTTAAGAGCCAGCAACTTGGAATCAGGTGAAACATAGTGTGACTTTGGACTAATTTAAACTTTCTGGGCCTCAGTTTCCTTATCTATAAAGTGGAGATGCAGACTTCATAGGATTGTTGAGCAGAAAAAAATGAAAACTTTCATGTGGAGAACTTGGCACAGTGTCCGACATGTAGTGTGCGTGGAAATAAGCAGCTGTTTGTGCTTGTTCTTAGTTATCGCGTGCCTTTTATATTGCAGATGCTATTGCAGGGTCCTATTCATTGTTCTTCGTATACCAGCAGCATCGAGGGAAGAAATGATGTTTATAAGGCAGTCCTGGAGCAGAGGAAGACTCTTTATTTTATGTCCACCATACTAGAAACATAATGGAGTCAGATAAAGGATTCAGGTTCTCCTGAGTGTCAAGTCAAGGTCTTGTCCTTCCAATGCAACAACACTGAGCTTCCAATTTACCATAATAAATATTAATCAGACACCCAAGGACTCTTGGATAGAAATTATATGCAATTATGTCTGTATCCTTTGGAGCCAAGTAGAAAGCCTGGCGTAAAGAGGCTCAAGGAATCTTAAACAACAACCCTTAAAAACCCCATTTTAAAGACAAAGAAACTGAGGCATGGACTTGACCAAAGCTACATAGCTAATTGGTGGTGGAATTCATTTGTTCTGAATGAAATCTGAGATTTTTGTTGTTTATGGCAGATGCTTGGTCATCTCATCAAAGAATTGTGGGAGGGGAGGAGGTGGATTTCTAGCAACCTCTATTATTGGCTTGTTTTTTCTCAGTTCATTACTCTCTCCTAGGTAAATATTAGGCAGTCACTCAAAGCCTGGATGTCCCTGATTTTTTACCTCTTTGCTGAACTTCTGACCTTGTGGTGTTTTTTAGTACTTTGTTTTCTCCCCAATGGCAACAAATGGCTTATCTCAGTTTCATAATCTGAAAAAATAGGGTGAATGACATCTGCCTGCCTACTTAGAGTCTACTCTGCAACACCCGCCAGCTCACTCCTAGCCCATTCATTATTTTAATTTCTTCAGAAGGCTGAGCTCTGCCTAAACTTATTTATTTTCCGTCTTCCTCTCAGAATGGCAGCATGGTGGGTGAAGCAGGGTCCTCTGTTTCCTTCACTGCTGTATCCCCAGTGCCTAGAATATTGTCTGGCACGCGGTAGAGGTCCTCAATAATTATTGTGGTCACATGCTTTTAAACAATATCTTCCATTTACTGAGGGTTGAACTATGTAGTAAAAAACTACACTAAATGTTTAATGTGCTACCTCATTCTTCTTCTTATTCATGTTCTTGAAACACCCTGGCAGTGTAACTCTGCCATCCGTGTTAGGGCACTCCCAGCAGTTAGGTAACTAGCTTGAGGACACATGGCTGGATTTCCACTCAGGTCTCTCTCTTTCTTACCTGTGCTCTTTTGCAGCCACGCTCAACGTCACCTTGTATGTAGTTTTCTGAAGTCAAAGCCAAGAAAGGCAGTTTGCTTACTGGTTAATAGAAAAGATCAAAGAGGGGGGAAAAATCAAAATTAAGGATCTTGGCTCTGCTTTTGTGGGCAGAGGGCGGGGGAGAAAGGATTATTTCTTATCATTGTTATCACCAGGTGGTTGCAAGTTTAGTCCAATGCAGAAACCACGTTTCCCGTGCTTCTGAGAGTCCCGGAAGAACCAAATCTGTCTAATCGCCAGCTCACAGGTGACCTTGTGCTTACGGGGCTTATTCCTCCATCCTGAGGGGCAGCCAAGTCAGGCCTCCTGGCCACATCCTCCCTGCCCCCTGGCGGTGACCTACAGCTCATTGCGTCAGGACGATGCTCGAGGGAGGCGTCGCTGTGGCAGGGGATGTCTTTGGAATCTGTCCCCTCCTCTCTATTGTCAGGTTAAAAGCCTCAGCACCACGTGCTGTTGACAAAGCTGCCTGCGACCGACTGCCCGGGAGCCAGCATGACGGCTGCGTTCCTGGAGAGCAGAGGCTTGAGCAGGGAAGACTACTATTTCGGCCAGGTGAGCCAGGGTGGCCGGCTCTCCGCTGCGCAGGGAGGGGAGTTGGACTTCCGGAGGAAAGCGGTCTGAGGGGATGTTGTTTCCTATTCCCCTAAGCCCAACGCGAAGTCTGGATTCATTTAAAGACGATGACAACGTCCTAGAAGTCAGCACATAAACACGGGTTCTCAACAATTGTTTCCCAGGGAGGACATCTGTCCCGTGTGGCTCCCAGGGGAAAGGGCCATGCTCTAGGGGTTGGGGATCTGGCTTCTGGCGCTGCCACCAGCCTAGCTGTGTCTTTGGACAGGTGCCCCTTCTGCCCTTTTGCCTGCTTTCTCTTCTGCGCTTTGAAGGGGCTGATGCTGAAAGATCTGGAATTCCAAGTGGGATCCTTCTGGGTCTTCCCTTGTGCGATGTTTACAACGTGCTCTCAGCCAGGTATTGAAATGGCAAAATTGTATCCTCTTTCCACCTTTGGGAAAATACGAGGCTCGATGAAGGAAAGGAGGCATGAAGAAAGTCTCAGACTCACTCAGACCTGGGGAAGGAGAAAATTAAAGAGAGGAAAATGAACAAGGGCTAGCCTTGGACTTGGAATGTGAGAGAGCCCTAAAGGTGACTTGAGGATAATGCCCAGGGCACGTCCCATTTTCTGGGATTTGATGTCTTTCTCTTGAGGCGAACCACTACAGAATACATTCTTTAACTGACTTATCACACTCCTGGACTTAGACGTTCGGATTTAAAGCCCAGCTCTGGGCGATGACGTGACTCTGTCAGCACCTGTCTGCAGGATTAGTGAGAATCCTCTGGAGACCAGGAAAACTGGAGAGGAGAGGGTGGTCGATGGAGGAACTGCAGAATTTTGGACTGACTTTTTTTTTTTTTTTTTTGAGTCCTGAGGGTAAAACTTCTTTTGAAAAGGTACACAGTGCTAGGGAGACAGCAGAACTGTGTGTTGAAGAGGGACGGATCCCAGACAGATCCTGGTTCTGTCATCATTTAGCTTCTGTGTTACCAGCAGCAGGGCCCCCCACAATCATCGGAGGAGCTTAGGGGCAATGATATGGTTAGGGAGCCATGATAAAGCACTTAGAAGACTGAGAACCACAAATTGTCACTCTTGGCAACTTGAGGTAAAGAGGAGGGTTTAGAGCACACCCTGATACCTCCTCTGCTTGGAAAGCAGAGTATTTAACTTTGCACAGCCTCAAGTTTATTCATTTGAAAAATTGAAATAAAAATACCCACGTCCTAGGGTTGGTATGAGAATTAAATGAAATAATGTCTATAAAGCTCTTAGCACAGTTCCTGGGAGCATAAGAAGCTGCCAGTGGTGTCTAGCTGGAACTGATTTATTTGTTGAAAAAAACATGTCTGGAACACTGGCACTGAATCAGGCACAGTGACCGATATTGCTTTATAACGGAAGGATGTTGGACATGAACTCAGGAGACCTGGACTCTCCTCTTTGGTTTACTTAAGCTGTGGATTGGGAAAGCAACCTAACTGGGGTGAGGAGGCATGGTTTGGTATCTGTAAAATTAGGGAGAGGGTTTGGACTAGATTAATCTTTAGCAATTTCTGACAGTCTGCTAAAAGGGCACAGTTTACGCCTTCAGGAAGCTCCCAACTCAGATGAGGAGCACACACGGGGGCGTAACTGATATAAGACTGGAGGGCACATGATATGTCAAGTGCTCTACGCATGCAACGAACACAATATCCTGCAAGAAAAGTTGGCTCGTTCACCTGACAAAGACTTATTGAGCAACTTATTGAGTTTCTGTCCTGATGAAACTTGCATTTTAGTGGAGGAGACAGACAAAAAAAATTAGGCAAATAAATATATAATTTCATGTAGAGATAAATGCCGTGAAGAAAAATAAAGCAGAGCAACAAAACAGAAGATAAGGGGAACTCAGAAATCGTAGCTAGGAAGGGCAAGACCAGAGTCTGGACTCAGGTCTGACTCCAACACCCTGCATGCTCCTCTTCCCCTATCGCTCCTTTCTGTAGATAACTGCTGGAATATAGAGATATAGTGTGTTCATGGTCGGATGTTTGTATCTTACACTGTAGATACATGTGGGTATAATCACACAGGCAAATATGCACCTCCTGTTATGGCCCCCAAAGCACTAAGTTTGAAAGGCAGTGCCCCTGGAATATCCTTGCCAAAGAGTATTATTGCTAGTAATTTTGAAAAGTGTTCTTTTCCAAAAATAATGTATGTATTTGTTAGACACAACCAAAGAGAATATATTTCTATTGTTCCATATATTGCTCAATGAACAAAATTCATTCCTTCCTGATCCCTAGTGAAGGTCATTCCCCCTGTCCTATTTTTTCCCATTTAGTGTCTGAGCTACTCTTCTCTACCTTTATCCATTCTAGATATGCCTGTGTTTCTAAGTCAACTCACATGTCTGTTGGAAACAAATAAGGTATAGATTATGAGCCAATGGAAACATATTCTGGAAGAGATTTGCCCAAGAATCTGAATCAACATAGCAATGTTGGAATCAGTGTCCACCCAAGGCCATATCATTTCACAAACTTCCATGGGCTTCCTTTCATTTAAAGTCCCTCAGGCTTTGAAAAGAGGAGCTATAGTCCCAGTCGAGTCTGTCACTGGGAGGTAGAATAAAGACTTCAAAGTCATTCAAGTCCATGTTCTGTAACTCTTGAGCTGTCCTTGGGTGTCCTTGGACAAGTCACTTAAACTTCCTGAGTCTATTTCCTCATTTGCAAAATTACAGCACCCACTTGTTGGGACTACTGTGAGGACTAAGTGAACTACTACATGTAAACTCTCAGAACAGTGCTATTTGCTGCCCATAATGATATTTATTAACTGTAAAAAGTACCAAATAGGGTTCCTGGCTCATAGTGGATACTCAGTCAATGGCGAGTCCTACTATTAATATTCATAACACTAAAGCGTAGTGACTTATCATATGGTAAGTGTGCATTTGCTGACGCATTTGAGAAAGTCATAATTCAAAAAAATAGGCTGTGTATTTGTCAGTGGTTTCAAAACCTTCCATGATCAAGAATCATCTGGGATGCTTTTGAAAAGGCAGATGCTAAGATTTTACCCTAGACATTCTGATCTGATAGGTTTGAGAGGAGCCCAGGCACCTGCATTTGAACAAGGAATCACCAGGCAATTTTGGAGTGGAGATCCAAGGAACACACACTGAGAAACCTCAGTTAGAAAGTACGGGGAAGAGGGAGAGTGAAAGGGCGCAGCCATGGGTAAGGAGCAGTACTGAGTAACTGATGATCAGACCAGCGTAAAGCCCTGACTTCGTAAGAGGCCTTAATATGGACCTTTTGTTCATAGCAGAGGGAGATGTATAGAATGACTGATATTTAAGAGCCCGAGTTCTTGACCTGGCCCCCACTACCTGTGTGAGCTCATGTGAGTCACTTTTTTGGCCCATAGTTTCCCCACTTGCAAAATGACGGTGTTGAACTGGGTGAACTCTAAAGACAAGTCCAACTCGGTGACTCAGTTATTATCAAGTTCCATGTGGGCATCAGAAGCCAAATGGAATGCATTGGTGGAGGAGGGATTGTTTCTAAGAGAAGTGAGATCTAAGAGGGCTTTTGAGGATGGCTGAGCTATTGGAAAGGGGGAGAGGGAGGCGCGGTGGGCATTTACTCCAATGAGAAGTTCAAAAGGCAAGGAGGAAATCAGTTTGTTGGGGATGGGGTGGGGAGGTTCCCATGGGTGGGCTCAAGAGACGCTGCAGGATCAGATACCTCCGTCTGATATTCAAGAGTCTCTTGAGCCCACCCATGGGAACCTCCCCACCTCATCCCCAACAAACTGATTTCCTCCTTGCCTTTTGAACTCCTGACTGAAAGTCAGACTGGACTCACTAGTTGGTTGGGAAGGTGGTGGTGATGGAGTTTTGAGCAAGGTGCATTCAAGTCTGAATTGCCACAGTCATAAGTGACATCTTGGAGATGTGTCAAGAATATGTTACTTTTCTTGGAGGCAAACAGGATAAGAGAATGTTGACAACAGAATTAGAAACAGGGAAATCCTGTGTCATTTCAAGGAAACCAGCAAGGATTAAGGGCTCAGCGTTCTCTGGTAGGAAGAAGGCTTCCATTAGAAACTCATCTGCATATCTTGGGCAAGGCTTAAAAGAGGGAAAAAGGCAGGGTAGAGTCTGCAAGAAGTTGTGATTCATAGACAATAAGCTGGGGTCAAATGGCCTGGATTCCTCTCCTGGTTCCACTGCTAACTGCGTAACTATGGGTAAGTAATTTAACTTCTCTAAGCCTTAATTTTGTCATCAGAAAAGGAGGCACTTAGAGATTAATAAAATCTGCCTTCTAGATTACTATAAAAATTAAATGAGATTATCCAAATTCAGTACCTGTGATATTATAGGCTCTTACTAAATGGTGGATTAAAAAGTTTTTTAGAAAGATATCATCGTGGTCCATTTAGAGATCTACAACAGTTCAGCCTTCTAATTCATTTGCAGCTCTCTATAATCACATTAGCTGATAATTTAGGTTCTTCCCACACACCTGTTTTAGCTGAGGTTCTGGGAAAATCTGAATTTTCTGAATTGAAAGAATTTCTTCCTAAGGGTTGTCAGTATTCAAGCAGGGCTTATTATGCCAAGTCACTGATAGAACCTGCCTAGCACAACCTTCTCATTGAGATAATGTAACATCCAGTTCACTAATTTCTTTAACTTACTTACAAGAGAGTAATTCTCCAAGCATATTTTTTCTTTCTGGTTTTAGGTATATGTTGTTTCTCTGTGGGCACACGTAGACCTCTACATATTATTATAAAACAATATACAAGTTTTTAAAAATTTCAGAACACTTTCTGGAATGCCAACCCTAATCCCACCTTAATTTGCTGTCACACGCATGTAGAAAGTGCTTGATCCTTGACATTTTTTGCTATTTTATTTAAGATACCCACCTTCCAACAGGGTATTTGTATACTTTTATGTATTTTGAGACTGTTTATGTACAACTGGATATCTAAAATCCTAGTGTATGAGAACAATAATGCTTCCCTGAGATCTTTGGCCAAGGCCGAGGATTCAATCTTGTGTATTTATAATATTTCCATCATTTTTATAAACTTACCTTAATATGCTACTTAAACTATTTTATCTTTTTACCTTTTTCATCATCTGAGTGCTGTTTAGATGGGGCTTATTATTAGCATGATTTTACAGATGGGGAAGCTAAGAAGGCTAAGTGATTTGTCCGAAGTGGTCCAGCTGGTAAATGGAAGAGAGAGGATCTCAAACCAGATCTTTAGACTGAAAAGCCTCCGTGTGTTCTATTTTTAGGACTTTACATGGTTTATTTTTCAGTGTTTTCCTGGAGCACTTTTTGAACCACCTCTAAGGATCTTTTTTTAGTTATTTGGTTTGCTGTGTATCTATTAAGCCCTATTTTGAGCTCTGAAGGATGGGGCATTATCTCATTCATCTTTATATCTCTCAGAACCCTGTCACCTGACATTTGGTAGGTACCCATACCCATTAAGAGATATTGAATCTATAGAGTGACTGGTCACATCAGTGAATAATTGAAACTTCCTAAAGTCAAAATCTGACCTAGAAGCATCGTTGAGAATATCACTGCCCTTGACTTACTGATTTTCCACCACACTATGTATTTCTGTGTAGAATATAGGTAACTCACTATCTTCCAAGGTTTAACTGAAAGAAAGAGTTCATAATGGCCTCCCCCTTGGACATCTCATAGTAATGAATTGCTAAACTGTGGACAACATTTTAACCAAGTGTATATAATCCTGTAGGAGATACACTATAATGAAGACAACACCAATAAAAAGGGTACCATAGCACTGATCTTCTCACTCAAAGAAGAAGTTGGTGCGCTGGCCAGAGTCTTGCGCCTGTTTGAGGTAAGAGTTTTACTCGTTTCTGCCTTGGTTAATGGAATTGCTGACTTCTGTGTCATTTTCTAGTTGGATGCAGTGAACACAGGATCTGTAACCAGAAGACCTGATTTTCAGCTTAGGCTCTTATATTAACCGACTGTGTGACTTTTCGTTCTCTCTGAGCTTCAGATTCTGCATTCATAATCAGAATCATTCAGAATCACTAGTTGCACACCCAGGAAGCCAGCCCTGGCCTCAGACTTCTTTTATCAAACTTTTCTTGAATTAATTATTATCCCCTCCATTTCTCAAAGCACTTGTTACTTTTACGTGTGGTACTTATTTGCCTAAAGTGTATATATTTCTGTCTGGCCCTGAGCATAGTCTCTGCAGGCAGGGAACCTTAGCTACCATCTTGTATCTTCTACAGATCTCAATTTTTTATATATTACGTGTTCAATTAAGAATGACATTAAATTTAAATATAAGCAAAATAAATTAGACTTTTATACTCTTTTGCCCTAGATTTTAAGAGGGAATATTTTTGAGCCAATTAAGTTTTCACCCTGAGTTCTTTAATGAATTATATCTGGTGACCACATACATAAAGAAGAGCATAACTCCCCTCTCCTTGAGTGTGCACATCACAGAGTGACTTTCTTCCAAAGGAAACGGCATGAAAAGGGGAGAAGAGAGTAACTTTTCAGTGGAGAACCCAGCAAACAGTAGATGATCATGGTCAACATCAACAGTGAAAGGTCAGGTAGATAGTATGTACACTTGATCTGATGTGATGAGAATGGCACTTTACCTCTGTGGTCTTCCTTCCCCAAACCAATAACCCCAGTCTAACCATGAGAAAAACATGCAACAAATCCCAGTTAAGGGACATTATACAAAAATATCTGACCTGTACACCTTAACACTGTCAAGGTCGTCAAAGGGAAGGAATAGCTGAGAAATCGTCGTAGCCGAGAGGAGCCTTACGGGACATGATGACTAAATGTAATATGGCATCCTGAATGGGATCCTCGAACAGAAAAAGGACATTAGATATAGATTAAAGAAATTCAATTACAGTACGGTCTTTAGTTTATGGTAATGCATCTGTATGTGTTCATTACCATTTCATCATCAACATAAAATGTTAATAATAGGGGAAACTGGGAGTTGAGTATGTGAAAATCCTCTGTACTATCCTCTCAAGTTTTCTGTAAATCTAAACTGGATCTAAAAAAAAAAAAGGCTATTTAAAAAAAAGTAAAGTTGGCCATCCAAAAAGGGGGCAGGAGTGGGGAAATGTCTGCCTGAGTGAGAGCAAGCAATGAATAGAGAAGAGAGACAGTGCTTTCTGAATGAAAAACTGTTCGTGAAAAATAATATATCTGTAAAATGCTCCTTTTGTAACATTTCAGCCCTTGTATTGTCCAGTTGACCAGCATTTTCCTCTTGAGAGGTCAGGCCTTCATCAGAGTTAATAGGTTAAATAATGGTAAATTAATAGGATGTTTTCGACTTAATAAATAAATCACAAATCACTGAATTACCCAGATCAGATGGAATGTACCCAAGGAATGTGCGTGGCGGGGGGCTGGGGGGGGCGCGGGAGGGTGGGTGGAGGTGAATGTGTACTCAGGATGAACTTTTTTAAAAAGTAAATTTATTGGAGTAACATTGGTTAGTAACATTATATAAGTTTCAGGTGCACAATTAATTATCTAATACGTCATCGGTATATTGCACTGTGTGTGCATCATCTGAGTGAATTTTTTAAAGCATTATTCAAAATCTCAATTGCCCTGGTCAGTAAGTGGTGTTATTATCCACATTCATAAAAGAGGGAACAGAGGTTACTGTACTGGGCAATTGGCAAAAGGGTGGTCGTTAGTGTGTATTGATTTTTTTTCCAGATGGCCCTGGACATTGTACCAGCCAGCGTATCTTTTATCCTTATTAACAGCCTGGCAAAATGCAGAGTTAAGTTATAATCATTCAAAGTGCCAAGGCAAGGAAGAAAATCTGTGGAACCACATTATGTGATAAGCCAGGCATGGATGTTACTTCATTTGATTCTCATTCAGCTTGGCAAAGACGGTATTACTCCATTTTATGAATGAGGAAACTAATGTTCTGATAGGCGGCCCCACATCTGGCACGTGGTGGCGATGAGATTGAACGCTGGCTCTTGGGCTCCAAAGCCCATGAGCTCTCTGACACCCCACACCTTTGCCAAACACAACTGTCCCTGCCTATCTGAAGCACATCTGGTGTTTTTTAAAAATGCAAATATTCTGGCCCCATCTTCCCACTCTCTGGAGGGAGGGGTATCTCTTACTAGCTATTTTATCCTTTTTTCAAATTGAAAAAAAAAAAACAATTACCCATATATAATCCCACCATCCACAATCAACCACTGTCAACATTTTAACACGTTCACTTTCTTTTTTTCATGTCGGCTTATGATTTCCAAAATTACAAATTAACGTATTTTTCTTAAAAATACAGAGAGAGAACGTTAAAGATACAGCTATAGTCCTTTCTGTCCTCCCCTCAATCCTGTCTTCCTGCAAACTTCCTAGCCAAGAAAACATTATGATTAATTTAGGAGTTTTCTTTCTGGTCCTTTAAAACGTGATATCGATATTGACAAGGTATCATGTTGTACACATTGTTCTGTAACCTCTTTGGGTCAGTTCAACAGAGCGACCAAGAGCACGGACTCTGGAGAGACAGGGCTGTGGCTTTGGGAGCGTTGTTTCATTTCTCTGTGCTTTAGTTTCTTATCTGTAAATGGACATAATAATAGTGTCCACTTCAAAGAGTAGTTCTGAATATTAAATGACCGTATGCTTGTAAAATCCTCAGAGTAGTTACACATTAAGTGTTCTGTAAGAATTGCTATGTATATAGTTTTGAATGCAACGTTTTTGAGATATATATTTGTTAGTACATACAGATCAAGTTCATAAGCTTTACATTCTGAAGAGTAGTTCTTAATATGTGTACTCCACGTGGTGGCAGCTGTCTTAGCCGCTAACCACCAGGAGCCCATACAAGGCATCTTAGCTCCTCAAAGAAAAAGCGAGGTCTGCGGAGAGGGCAGACATCTCCCAGCATGGCCAGGTTTCATTCCCTGCATGAGCCCCTCTTTTTCTCAGATGATTAGCACCAAAGTCACCACCATCCCTTTAAGAGATGCTGTTGCTTGCTAACGGGCTTGTGGCTTTGTAGACCTCAGCTAGTAACGCCATCAGAATGCAGCTCAGTGGGTTTGATGTTTATAACAGAGATACAGAAGTGCTGTGTTTACATGCGTTGGATGGCTAGTGGGGGAAAAGGAGGAGATGTTTTAGTGAATTAGGACCTAACAATTAGGAATACACCGAAACTTCTACCTGCTCACCTGCAGATGTCCCACTGTTCTCGCAAATTGTTCTAACCTTCGATTTTTTAAAATGCATTTATTAAAATATTTTCATAGCTCTCCAGTTTTTAGACTTCATGTCCTGTGTCTTCTTGGAAAAAAAAAAAACGTCTCCTGAGAGTCTTTACTACAAGTGGCTTAATAATGGGCCATAAAATTAGAAGCAGACTCCTTGGGGAAGTTGCAAAGAAGAGGTCTCCCTCCCTCCGCCAGCACTCCATGGATTGCCTTACTGTGTGTTCTCTAGGGAAGAGAACACGCAAATCCACAGATATAGAGAGCTCCGAAGTGCATGGGTATGCTCCATCAGCATCATTTAAGTGATGGAGACACAGAAGTGTAGATGAAGCAAACTGCCTAGACACTTGGAGCTAAAAATTGCTTCAAACTTCACCCTCTGTTTTCACCGTAGAGTGGTCTTTTGGAAACAAATGGGAAAAGCACATTCTGTTTGTCACATTCACTTCCTGTACTCTACCTCTGCCCAGATGACCACACCTTTCCCTCATCAAATATTCAGTGAGCTTATACTCTCTCATTTACGTATTCAGTTAATATTTTTTGAATATCTGCTGTCATCAAACCCGGTATAGGTGTTGGTGAGGTTGGGGTGAGCCAAGCAGTCACTCTCCAACCCCCACAGACCTTAGAAGGACTTAGGGTTCCATGCGTGTTCTTAATCCAGACTTGAGACAAAGTTGGTCAGAGGAGGCTACTTGTAGACGTAATGTTTAAGCTGAAACCTGAAGGGGTTGACCAGTGGAGAGGCAGGGGGAAGTAAATTCCAGTACGAAGAAACAAATGACCTGAAATGAGAGAATAAAGAAATTGTCAGTTTACAAAATCCTCAATCTGCCATTCTCAGCATTCCTGAGAACAAAGGCTGGGTTGCAGAGGGGACATCAAGGTAGATAAGTGGTTCATTACTCTAAAGTTTGGACTTTAAGGCCTTCGCCTGACCCCTGAGCCTTGTGTTAAGGACAGGATCGAGAATGGATTACAAGGGTTGCTTTTATTCCTCTGTGGCCTTTGGTGAGCGCAGTTGTGGGCAGTAAAATGTTTGCAGAGAACATTTCTTCTTTAATTAAAATAAGAAGAGCTTTGAGTCTCGCTGGAGCGAAAAAGCTCTTACAACTCAGATGACTTTTTCATTTTTTGTAAACCCAGAAATACAGATAGAGAACATCCATGTCACTCACTTCTTGTTTAAATAAAACATTGTAAAACTAACTAATATTCCCTGGGTACTCCTTCCCCCATACACCCCCCTCCCCCCGCCCGACCTCAGGGATAGCTATTAGTCTGAATTTAACATGTGTTATCCCCATGCATCTTTTTATACATTGTTATATATAGATATCCATTTGTGATGAATGGCATCATTTTGCAAGCTTTTAATCTTCGTAACATTGTACTCATGTTGTAACTCTCCTTTGGCAGCTTTTTTGAAGTGAGAGTCAAAACAAGAATATCTTAAGGAGAGGATAGTGAATTTGTCCATACAGTTCTTGCTCATTCACTTTCTGCTCTATATATTCCATAGTGTGGTTGTACTTTATTCATTTCCTGCTGGTGGATACTGAGGTGGTTTCCACTGTTTGTCCATACAGATGGGGCTGCACTAAATATTTTGTACAGGTTTGATGACCTGTTTATTGATGAGAAGAACCTCAGATGGAAAACTGTTTGTAGCTGCTGAACGGTTCAGAGCTGGACACTTGAGAAAGAGCAACATGGAGCTTACTTTTTAAACTTTCCTTATGAAGTGAGATCTTACACTGTGACCGTTTGGACGCAGTACTGTGGCCCATTGATGACATGTGCATTGGGATCATTCTTCAGTAGCCTGGACTGGAGCAGGCCACAGATCTTATCACTCTGGGGATGAGAAAAGATGTAGAAAGAGTTGAAGACTTGAAAAGAGGTTGGATTAAGCCTGTACCCCAGCTCTCCCCAGAAAGGATGCAACCCCAACTGCATGGAGGGGAGGCGGGGGTGGCGGGGGGAAGAAATAACTCTAACAAAGAAGGAGAAGGCTGAAGGGAGAAAAGACCAAGAGATTACAACAGAGGCACTTACAGAGGGAGCAAGAGTAGGATCCCAAAGGGCGGTCTTCGGGACGTGAATCCTACTAAAAGGCCAGCTTGAACCTGCCCAAGAACTCTCCTCCGCGCTAGGGCGGGGGTAATCGGGAGCCCCCTCTAGAGTTTAATTGGGCCGCTCATATTTCCTGAATGCTTTTGGTTTCGTGTTAATCCCAGTAGGTTTAATTTCCCCGACTCTTGATCAGTCAAGGCTGCTGCTGGCCGTGTCACAAGACGAGATCAGTAACATATATGAGACGCCCTGCCTGCAACCTCCAGGAGACATCTTCTCTAATCTTTGTAACTATTGTTTCTCACCCCAAACACTATAGTAGCCTCCAGACTGGTTCTGCCCTTGCCTCACTACTGTCTATTCTTAAAACACCTGCCAGGGTGCTCCTTTTAAAACACGAGTCAAAGGATGTCTCTTCTGCTGATTATCTCCCATAGCGTCTCGTATCACTTGGAGTGTAACCCAAAGTTTAGGTAATGGCCAGCAATGTCTTCCATGGTCTATTGCCAGTTACTTCTCTGCCTCGTGTCTTGTCACCGTCCCTTTTGCTCACTCTGCCCCAGTCCCACTGGTCCCCAGTCACACAGGCCTCCTCAGTTGTAACCGCAGGACCCTTGCCCTTTCTGTCCTCTCATGGCTTACCGCCTCACTGGCTTCAGATCTATGCTCAAATGTCACCCGTTTATTTTTTTTGAGTCCTTCCTGACCACGCTGTTTAAAAACAGCGCTGCTGTTGAACTCCTGGAATACCCGATGCCTCCCTCCTGTTTTATTCTTTATTTTCATTCCATTTGAAGATGGTATTTTACTTATCACCATTACCGTTTATTTCCTCCTTCAAGAATGTAAGCTCCAGAGGGCAGGGATTTTTTTCTTACTTTGTTCACTGTTCGACCCCAGCACCTAGAACCATGTTTGGCACATGGGAGGTGCTTGATTGGATGAGTTATCGAAAGCTCCTGTCTGTTTACATGAGACCTGATTTGGGACATTCTTTGTGAATGTCTTTGCTGTTACCTTTGAAATAGGCCATGACATAACTTCTTTTATGCTTACGCTAAGGCAGCAGCATGTAGTGGTCCAAGAAGCTGTCCTTTATTCAGGCCAGTTTCATCTGAAAATATGCTCACCTTTTCCTTCTCCTTTCTGAAACATGCTCTCAGGAAAGGAGCTGAGAAAAGTTTAGAGTAAAGCAAATATTAAAGGGTAAAATGACTCATAAAACTTAATGTGCTTTGATTCCCAGGGAAATGGGTATCCATACCAAGTTGAGAGGGGCAGAGTATAATGAGTCCTTACAGAATACCTATGAATGAAGCCAACATTGTGCTTTTTCTCTTTTTAATTCTCATTAAGCTGCCAGGTAATAATAGTATCATCGTTACATGAACAAACAAAAGTTCAGAATGGCCAGCTAACGTGTCCAAAGGTAGTGAATAGCTGAACCAGAATTTGAACTCAGATTAGTTCCAAAGCCCACACTCTTTTCACTATACCATCGCTTTGTCTCAAGAAATGAAATAGAAGAGAAGAGGAAGGAGCCCTAAGCTTGAGGTCGAGAAAAGATCCAGAAGGAGAAATCTGTTTTTCACCATTGTGAATTCTGTGTACTTACCGTTTTAACCACTTGTGATCAGATTCCCTGTAGAACAATTTTCCTCAAGAATGGGAACAGAAAGTGGTTTCTGATCAATCCTTATAAAAATAGACTATTCATTTCACTTTACTTGTCTCTGATCCCTATACTCTCAGTTCTAGAGTCCTGAGTAATTAAGCTATTACACCGCTATCGTATATGCGTGAATTAGCTATTGGACAGGTTATGAAACTGCCTTTGAAATGTTTAACTCCACACCTTTCTTGCCTCTGCCCCGGTGTCCATGTGAACTAACAGAAAAATTTCCTTTCTTTACCCCTCACCTAAAGATGTGAGTGTGTATGGGTCAGGTTCGTAAACCTGCATAGAGCCCTTGTTTAAAAATAAAAAATTCATTTACTGAAAGGTAACCAGGATCATAGTCAGTTTGGGAGGTTCATTTCTAAAGCTTCACTTAGCAATCAAAATTATTGGTATCTAAATATCCACACTGAAGAACTGGAAAAACCAGTATGGAAATTGAATGACAAACTAGAGATAATTATTAACAAATTGATGCAAATGGGAAAGAAATAGTTTAAAGAATTTGGCTGGATGTTCTTAGCTCATGTTTAGAAGATATATTTTTCTTTTCATTATATAAGTAATATTATAAGACTTTTGGCAAATAAATAGAAGTTATACATAAACTTGTTATAATTCACCTTGGTGCATTTCTTTCTATTTTTTTTGGAAGTGAGACTAGGTGTAATTTTTTCAAATATGTTTTAATTTTCACATACCTATATCCATCATTAATATTTTCCCAAGTGGTGGTCATTATAACCATGTAGGAGATAAAGTGAATTTTTCATTATAAAAGTAATAAATGCTGTTTTTAGAAAAATTGAACTATGATTAAAAAAATAGAAAAAAGAAAACAAAACCATGTCTAAGCCCATTATCTAGAGACCACCCCTGTCAACGCACCCCAGAGTGATTGCTGACACTTTATTTTATTTTATGCGAGGGCGGCGGGGGGGAGCAGTATTACTTGCTTTTTAATAATCTCCACTAAGTGATTATATTATAGTCCACCTCACATTCCCCTATTGTGGGAATTTAGTTAGTTTAAAAATTTTGGTAAAAAATTTCCTCTTAAGTTAGGTCTCTAGAATTATAGAAACTGAGTCTTGGGGCATAAATTGTTTTATGGTTATTCCCTCTGAAAGTGCTGTTGTCAAGGGTGGGGTGTTGGTAGTGAACACCAACAGCCTATAGTCAGCCTTCCAGCCCTTCTTCCACCCTACGTCCCCTCCCCACACACACCACTGACTTCCCTTAGTCAGCAAGTAAGCTTGCCAGAAGTGTGTCCATTCCTGGCTACTGGCTTTGCTGCCTTCTCTGCTCTCCAGGAGGCAGGGATTAGTCATTTCTTCTTTTGAAGTTCAACTTAGGTAAATGGTAGGTGGAGCTTACCCACTCTTTTTTCCTGAGCTAAGAAGGATGATGACATTATGCTTTGCTTCGTTTAGGAAGTTTACCTAGAAAGCTTCAGAGCGACCACTTTCTCTCTCTCGGGCCTTCCCTCCTCCATGTTCTCTCTGTCTGGTCAGTATCCTCACGCTGGGTAAGCTGAGGATGTGTTCTCTGCATCTACAGCCCACAGACAATGACTCCATCATGTGCCCCACTGAATTATGAGGAAGGAAGAGCAGGACAGGTCCCTTTGTGGGACTACACCCAGAGGTTTTCATTTTTGTATGCTTGGCATCATAGCCGTGATCATGATAAAAGGGGATATTTGGGGAATGCTCCCTGTATGCCTGGCAGGAAAGGCAGTGCGGTTAGAAGAATAAGGACTCTGAAGTTAGAAAGAATGGGCCTCTCTTGCCACTTTTGGCAAAGCACCTTCACCTCTGATTTCACTCATTATATGTCCTTTAACCTTCTCAAAGCATTGTCGGGAAGGCCACAGAACATAATTCTAAGCTGTGAAGTGACATTCAGAGTGAAAAGGTATCATTATTGTGATTGTCCATGTCTTCAACCACATGTCCTTAACCATCAAGGGAGAAAATACACTTCTTGAACTACAGGGTTGATGAATTTTTGTTTTTGAAATTGTTGTTATTCAAGTCAAACATTATTTTTTCAGGGTACATTTGTCGATTTAAATCTGGGTTAACTCCTATTTATTTTAATAAAGTATAGAGGGTACTTCTTAGTTTTCTTCACAATGAACAGTACTTTCTATGAAATCACCGACTTTCTGAATAAGTAGCAGATAATTTGCTATGCATTTAAATGTGAAGACCAATTTAAGTATATGTCTATTTTTTTAATGATAAAACCCATAACAGCTAAAATATCACCAGTTAAAGACATTGAAGTTGAGTAGCTGTAAGTAATTGTTATTTTTGTGGCATTGAATAAAAACAAAGTGTATGTGAATCTCCTTTTCTCAATGAGGCCTCATGTGTTCACCTTATTAAAAATACTGCAATCTGCCCTCACTCCACCCAGGACTGCCTGTCCTCCTCACCCTGCTCTGTCTCGTATTTTTTCCTTAGTGCTTATCATTATAAAATAATATGTAAATCAGTTATCTTTTACATTGATTGTTTGTCTTTGTCTCCCCATTACTTAAATATAAGCTTTGGAAAAGGAAATTTCTTTGTTTTGTTCACTGATGTATCCCAACCACCTAGGAGAGTAATCAGTACCTAGAAGGTGCTTCACATACATTTGTTGTATATTTGAATAAAAAGTAATCATATAAAAATATGAGTGGTGATTATACTAGATAATTTTTACTGAGCATTTATCATGTACTTGGCCGTGTGCATGATCACCTCATCAATGGTCCCGACAACGTTGTGAAGCAGGTATCATTAATACTCCCAAATTACAGATGGGGAAACTGAGGTTGGAAATGAAAGTAAATTGTTTAAGGTTTCATAGCCAAAAAAATTAAGAACTTGAATTTAAACCCAATAAGCCTGACTCCTGTGGGTCCTCTTCAAGCAGAACAAAGTTGCTTCTGTATTATTTATTTGCTAAGATAGCATTATTGAGATTCTATGGGATTTAACTTGGGAAAGGGGTTTTTTTCCTATGTAAATATTTTTGGCAACCACTGTCCTAGACATGAGAACCAAATCAATATCCTATATCAATATCAGCAGATTTCTATGTGGTTAAATTCAGCAGCATTGGAACCATTTACCCCATCTTGTGTCATTTGTTATTTGGTTTTGCAAAAAAACCCAAAAAAACAAAAAAAAAATGTGCAATTTTAAGGACTTTCTTCTACTCTAATAATAAAAAAAAATATCCTGTCCCGCTTCTGTCTGCATTCCCGTGTATTGCACGTTTGGTCTGTTAATTCCATGACTGTCTCCTTTACTCTCTATTCTCTTTTCTAGGAGAATGATATAAACCTGATCCACATCGAATCCAGACCTTCGCATTTAGAGAAAGACAAGTATGAATTTTTCACCTATCTGGATAAATGCAGCACACTTGCTCTGTCCAACATCATCAAGATCTTGAGGCATGACATTGGTGTCACCGTGCATGAGCTTTCCCGAGATAATAAGAAAGACACAGGTGAGAAACAGAGGAATTTTGTAATACCAGCGACTCTACTATCCATAAAATAATGGCAAAAATCATATGTACCCTGGGAGACTATTGGGGGAGTAAGGGAGAGGATATAGAAATTTAACAAAAGCCGGTCCTTTCCCCTTTCCTCAGGATAGCTATTATATTAGTCATTTTCTTTCTGTTGCTGCAATTTTTATATATTTCTTGTTCCTGGGGTATCATGCTTTCAATCTCCCATCTCCAGAGGTGGGATGGTTAGGTGTCCAGGGTGCTCTCTATGTAAATACAACTTCAAGACAAATTCTATCATCATCTTCATTCCAACCAGGGGAATGTTCCCATGTCCTCCTCATAATATGCCAGTTCTAGGGCTGGAGACTGCCTGGCTCCATGTTCCTAGGTCTTTCATCATCATTGCCTATCTCTTTATCTGTCTCTTCCACTACATTATAAGCTTCTTATAGGCAGGGGCATTCTCTTATATTTATACCCTCAGAGGTTAGCTCAGTGCTTAGAACACAGGTGCTGAGCAAACATTTTGGAGTGAATGATTAAATTGAGGGCTTGTCAAGATTTGCTCTGCCTCCTTATTGACTTGCTGAAGTGCTGCTTATTGGTGTCCCCTCAGCAATAAGGCAATAAAGTAGCACAATAAAGTGTAGGCATTACAAGTATGGGCTTGGGGTTGGACAGACTTCTGTTCAAGTCCTACTTCTTCTGCTTACTGACTTTGTGACCCCTGACAAGTCCCCGTAACTGCTCTGACCTCAATTTTTCATGGGGCTTTCGTGAGAGTTCAATGAGATCATACGTAAACAGTGCTTAGAATAGTGCCTGTCTGGATAAAAGATAGTATGTGGTGCTGGTTATGATTATGATTATCCTGAAAAGAACACAGAGGAAGATTTTTAGGCTACAAAGCATATTCAGGTGAACTATTTTTAAGAGTCTTTTTATTTTTCGAAGCAGTTTTAGGTTTACGGAAAAACTGCAGAGAGTACGAGGTTTCCTTATGCCCTTTTTCTCCTCCTCCAATCCCACCCCAGTTTCACGTATTATTGATTTCGTGCATTAGTGTGGTACATTTGTTATAATCGACGAGCCACAGTGATACCTTATTATTAACTAAAGTCCGTGGTTTAGAGATCACGCTTTGTATTGTGTACAGTACTATTGGTCTTGACAAATGCGGATAGTGACCTGGTGATTGGCAATGGGGGATAATGTCATGTACCCACCATTACAGTCTCATGCAGAATGGTTTCGCTGCCCCCCCAATGCCCTACGCTCCACCTGTTCATCCTTCCTTCCTTGCTCAGTCCTTCTGGCAAACATCGATTTTTTTTTTTTTACTTTCTCTATGATTTAGTTGGAATCATAGAGTATGTAGCCTTTTTAGATTGGTTTCTTTCACTTAGGAACATGCATGCAAGGTTCTTCCGTGTCTTTTTGTGACTTAATGGCTCATTTTCTTTTAGCGCTGAAAAATGTTCCGTTGTGTGGATGTACCACATTTTGTTCATCCATTCACCTATCGAAGGACATTTTGTTTTTTTTTTCCAAATTTTGGCAATTATGAATAAAGCTGTTGTAAACATGCTCAGATTTTTATGTGGACATGAGTTTTCAGCTCATTTGCATAAATACTTAGGAGTGCAATTGCTGAGATGAACTATATTTTTCCTAAATAATTAAACACTTTTTTCTATTGTAAGAGCAAACTTTTTTTTTTTTTTTTTGTAAAAACACTGAAGACTTTAGGTTAAGAGGACTTCAGGCTCTGTAGCTGAAAAGAGCATTTCAATAGGCAGAGATGCTTTAAAATGAGACAAGACTTACCTCTCAGCACAGGTCACTGGAATGGTTTTTAAAACATACCTCCAAGGCCTTCCTAGGAGTACTCTCGTCTTCTCCTGCCCTTGTCCTTCTGTGGCTATCATTGCAAGGGTGGACAGCCACGCTCACGGGCTCAGGTCACCAGGGGTGGGAACTTAGAATTCCTCTTCAGATCAACCCTGTCTGCCTTCCTCCCCCTTTCACCTTCCAAGCTGCTTCCCCAATGACTGTCTTCTTTTGCTTTTCCAGCCACCTGCTCCCAACAGGAGCTGCAGGCTCTCAGGACAATGGGCCTGCTGGACCCGGGGCCAAGCTCTGCCTCTGCTTGGAGCAGGTGGAGGCCCAGCCAGCTGGGGCCTTGGGGTAGGAAATCAAAGCAATTGACAGGCAGGCACGGGGCCCCTTGGGGAGCTAGGCAGGATGTATGTAGATCAGCTGAAAGGCTGGCAGCCTGACCTGGAGGCGCAGAAAGAAGGTTCTTAATGGGCCGTGGAAGAATAGTTAGGAGCCCAGACTCTGAATCCAGAGTGCACCACGCTTGGTGTAATTTTGAGCAAGTGACAGACCTTCGCAATCTCCCACTGTACCCGAGGGGAGTAACTCTGTCTCATAGGATTAATGAAATAACACCTGTGGAGCATCGAGAATAGAGCAGAGCATGTTCAAGGGCTTCATAGATGGTGCCTATTCTTACCATTATCGCGATTGTTAAAGTAGCCTGAGCGCAGGAGTCACGAAAAGCCCGCCTGTATCCAACTATTCTTTCAGAGATTCTGAGAACTGGAAAAATGACCTCACAGGTCGTGCAGCCCAACAGGCTCTATACATTTTCACTGTAAAAAACAGAGCTCGTGACTTGCCTTAAGGCACAGAGTGAATCCTGTGCACTTGTGGGAACGTGTGTGTCGAGCGATGCTTGGAGCCAGGCACCGTGCTAGGAGTGGAGAGAGAGAGGGTCGACATTGCCTTTTCTTGAGTCGCTCGCCGGCTGATGAGGGCGATGGGACACCAGGTGAGTACGGTGGAGGGCCAGGTGCTGCAGCAGAGCCGAGGCTGATGGAATTTGATCTCCACTAGACTGCTTAACTCCGGAAACCCTGCGAATGCGAAAGTGAAAAAGCCGCTGTTTTCACACGGAGGTATCGTGTCGTCATCACTGGGTTTATCGAGGCTGAACGTAACACAGTTTCGATTCCCTGGCAGGGCTCAAAAGAGCAGGGCGCTGACATTTGAAGTGGAATTGACATTCTATCTAGTGAAGAAAAAAATGCTAAGACCAACCCTTTAAAACAACACATGTCTTGTGACCCTTCTTTCTTCGGATGGTAGGCCACCCCATCCCATGCTGCTTGCTCCTACCTGACATGGTTTCCTGACCTTCACCTCTATCTAACAGAACAGCTGCTAGGGATGCAGATGAGGCCGAAACAGCACAGCCTTGCACCTGAGGAGAGAGACGGGCCCTTTGGGTTTCTGGGGTAGTTTCTGTGAACTGGAATCCAGGCCCAGAAACAGATCTTCTTAGGGGAAACGACCAGCACTTTGCAGAGTTGTTCTTTCTGTAGAGCTCAGTGGGAGAATGATTAGAGAAAGAAAAGTGTCAGCACAGATCCGAAACCTTGATTCTTTTCATTGGACAAAATGCCCTTTGTAGGGAGGGGCTCAGAACTCAGGGGCAAGTCTGACAGCAGGTCGAAGTGGGAGATCTGAACCCTTCAATTCGATTAGGCTAAACCACTTTCCACTCTAGTTTTTAAACCGTTCAAAAGGCCATGTGGGTGATAGAAAATGAAACTTTTCACTTTCTTAATTGCTAAAGTTTCCCACCCAAAACAGCTTAAGGGAAGGTTCATTATGGTGACAGGTTAAAGAAATCCCACCCAACCTTCTAAAATGCCTCCTGGAGAAGCCGATGTGAGTTTAATAGGATTTTAATTTAGAGAGTCTTTTGAATACTTGAGGTCTATTCTCCTGCTACTCTCTCTCCTGATGACCTCAAATCCTTCTTCAACCCAACATGAAAGAGCATTAATATCTTCCATCGATCCATCTCCTAATCCTTTTACCTTCCCCTTTGAGTCTTCTGCATGACATTGCATTTAGAGGAGGATGGAAAATCCTACACGGAGACAGATTGCAGCCAGGAGAAGCAGACGGATAAAATATCTTGGCTTGACAGAGTTACAGTATCATCGCCTTTTGAGAAAATTAACTGTTGGGAATTATTTTCCAAGAGCAAATGAACATTTAATCGATTTCGTTCAAGTTGTAGTGATTGTGAGGGTCTTGATGTGGAAGCAATGGGAGTCCAGATTGTTCTGTGGGGATCAGAGGGCCATTTATTAATATCTCTGTCTCTGTCTCTGTCTCTGTCTCTCTCTCTCTCTCTCTCTCTCATCTATCTATCTATATCTATCTATCCTGGAGGCAATTAGGATTCTATCTTTTTTTTTTTTTTTAATTTGGATCAATTTCTGAAGCAACGATTTAGGGGAAAAAATTATTGCGGGAAGACAAAAAGCAACATCATTTTCCTCATTCCCCCTCTCTTATATACCCTGCCCTTGCTCCCGTCCTCTTGAGTTTTCTCTTTTCTGCTTCATGATTGCTGCCCTGAAACACCGCACCATGGTGAGGCTGAAGCTTCAGATTGAGTGTCAGGGGAGGAAGGATAGCATTCCTTGGAGGAGTCTAAATAGCCCCTGGAATTGTGGGCCAAGTGGTACACTTGCATGTGCATGCATATTTTTTTTGAAGAGAAGATTTTCAAAGCTATCTTGGTTCCCAAAGAGATAAGAACATTTAGAGAGAAGCTGCCTAAGGCTGGAGGGGGGTCCAGGTGGGTGAAGTTCCCCCATTCCCACCACCTGTGCCCGTGCCTGCCTTTCTTCTCTCCCTCCCTCTGCTCCTCTGCAGTGTTTCCTTTTTCCCTCTGTCCTCCCATTCATTTCAATTGGCTCCATGTGTGTCTCTCAGGGCTGTAGATGCTTGTGGCCCTGGGTCTGCAGGAGACCAAGTACTGTTTGTAAAAAACACGCAGGACTGATGGCTTTTTGCAGTCTACCTGGATGCTTGCTGGATGTGTTGATGTTGCCGTAAGTCCTGGCAGTTGGGGATGGGACTTCTGCTTCAACAGATCTCCATACCCGCCCCAGCACTCAGCAATTGCCTCTCCTGGGTCTTATTCCCTTAAGCCTTGTTTCTGCTCTCCAAGGCGACAGCTGGTGAAGTCCTCTTACTCCTTAGGCCTGGCCCAGACTCTCTGAGGACAGCAGAGCCAGGGAAGGGCTTCTAGAGGGAGATGGACATTCTATGAAGAGGTTTTAGAGGTCTCCTTTTTGATCCAGTGCAGGTGGACCATAACTCCAGTTGGAAGTGGCAGGTAACGAGCTCTCAGTGCAATGTGAGTACTCAGAAAGAAGAATTTGATATTTGAGGATACAGTGAGCAACCTGCCACAAGATATGTTTCTGAGATTTATGACATTTTAAAAAGGATATTGGGAAGACGGTTCCACTTTAGACTGGTGATTGGAATAAGTGAACTTACAGGCCATTTTAATTTGTTCATTATTTCATTCATATCCATTTACTCATTCCCTCCTTTTATTCATTTCAACACATTTTCACTCTTGATGGCTAGATCCCTTTTACTCATCTGGTTCTCATTCTCATTTTAACATGTGGACAGAGAGATCAAATGCTTTGCCCGTCACGTCAACGATAGAAGTAGGCCCTAAAGCCGCTATGCCCGGCCACCGCCCGGTCCAGGAGGAGGAGAGAGAGGAGCTAGGCATTGTCAGCCAGCAGTTGGC
This sequence comes from Pteropus medius, assembly GCF_902729225.1. NCBI lineage: Eukaryota > Metazoa > Chordata > Mammalia > Chiroptera > Pteropodidae > Pteropus > Pteropus medius. Next base: position 7,888,566 of record NW_024347791.1, read on the forward strand.
TCATTTATTCTTGCCAAGACTTTCCTGAAGGAGTTCCTTCTCTAGAAAGGAAGCAGAAGCTCCTCAAAGAAGGAAAATAAAACCATTAAAAGTCTTCGTCCTGCAGGATGTTGGCAAGCTATCCCTTCTCTCTTAGGGGGTGCGGTTGTGGTTAGCACAGCGACTGCTTTCCTTGGGGGTTGGAGGCCACTGCCTGGGAGGAGAGACATCCAGGAGCCAGCGAAGAGGGGTGAAAGCATCCTTCTATTTCGGGCCTAAGAAATAGAATTTATTGCTCACTCTGAGACAGGCTGGAGGCAGAAGTCTGGGGCAAGCCTGGGTGCCTCGTTGGCTAAACCCTGGGGCTGGTGAACGTCTGGCTGGACGGAGGGGGTTAGACGGGATCCAGTCTGCACCTTAAACTGCTATAAATTTAAGAGCCCTGTTCTAACTCGCTGGCCAGGAAGCAGGCTCCAGCCAGGCCTGTGGGGACCTTTGGCTTAGGAGCACTCCCAAGCCGGCCCCCGCTTGGCGTCGGGCTGAGCAGTTGACCCTGACTTAATGAGACTACGACGTGGGTGTCCAGGGCCAGCTCTCCCGCGGGCTGCTTCCTTTGGAACCAAATCAATATTTATTAATGATCTGTCCCCCGCCCCCAGTGCCTCTGGCTTCACAGAGGACCTCTGTTGAAACAGCCTGCCCAAGTCATTCATTAACCACCAAGCCCAGCAGCCCGTGAGGGCCCTGGAGGGGTTCACAGAGGCCAGCCCACCACTGAGGTATTTGCAAAGGTCATTAATGAACTAATCTGATTTAACTTTTCAAAACAGAAGCCTGGGTCACTGGGGTCAGTCTCTATTCCCAGCATTGTCAGTGAGACCGGGTTGGCGGTGAGGCCTGAGACCTTCACTGAAGAAGAGAAAGGAAATGTGAAGGTGTCTATGAAGAAGTGAGAACTTAGGTGGGGAAAAGTTAGTCCCCTAAATCCAGGGAGGCTTGGGATGAAAGGCGGGAGGACCCAGGGCTGTCCCAGGGATTACCTTCAGATGCCATTAGATTCCTGTTTTAGATTCTCACCTCCTTTCCGTCTCCGGGTGGGAGAACTAGGACCTAAAATCAGGACCTTCCATACCCTCTACCTCATTCTGAGCCAGCTCAGTGGAGCGGTTGAGTACACAGCAGCAGGCTTCTGTTTCCAGCTCAGCGAGCTCGGTGATCTTGAGCAAGTCCCTTTATCTCTTTGTGCCTCAGTTTGCTCACAGGTAAAGCAGAGATGACAGTGGTGCATTTCCTGGGATTGCTTTGAGAATGAAAAACCTCCTGCTTTGAGAATGAAAGCAGACGGTGGAAGCGAAGTGCTCAGCACAGTGTCTGGTGCATCATAAGCTCTCGGCAAATGGAATTTTAAAGGGAAAAAAATGTAGCTATAATTTTTTGGCTCAGGAAATTGGAAAAGCCCAGTTGTAGAGGACTGAGACACAAGTATGTACTCCAGCCCGGCCACCAGTGGCCTGTGTGGCCTTACTTACCTAACTAGACAAGTGTCCCTGGGGTGTGGATGTGTGTGTGGATATGCGTGTATGTGTTTTAAGTGTAACGACCGCGCAGATCAACCTGTGAGTCAATTGCTTCTCACCCCAACCCAGGAGGCTGGCGAGGGATTGGCTCCCTATCCTGTTTCACAGATGAGAAGCTAGAGAATCACCCATCAAGTGATTTGCTTGAAGTCACAGCATGTGGCTGGGAGAGAGAAAACTTGAACGTAGACCTACTGGCTTCCAATCCAGGATGCTCGTACCCTTTGCTCAGCATAGAACGTAGACACAAATGTAGAAGTTTGGTCTGGGGTCCTCTGTAGTCTCTCTGCCTTGAGCACTTGGTGTCCCCACACTGTTTGCTTTAGTCTTGCTCAGGTCACCTCTTCCCCGGGAAGTGAAGCATGTCAGGACCTTGATCCCTCATCCCCAACACCCGGAACTTGCCTCTCCTGGGTCTCATTTCCTTAAGGTTTGTCCCTGCTCTCTAAGGTGACGGCTGGTGAATCATTAGGACTGCCTCAGGTCTTCCTTCTACCCAGATGACATATAGGTTGTACCCAAGGAGACGATGCCTTAACGTCAGCCGAGGTCTGAGGAGTTGAGGAATAGATTCAAAGGTAGGGCTGGGCCGCTGCCTGAGGAGAGTGTGCACTGGGCCTGTCACTCCTTGTCACTTGGGTTCTGCAATATAATAAGGATAATACCACCAAATACTTATAAAGCAGTTGCTACGTACCAAGCACTGTTCTATGCACTATTCAAGCATTAGTTGATTTAATCCTCACACACTCAGAAGTACCTACTATTATTATAGACATTCTACAGATAGGACACTGGGGAACAAAGAAGTTTAATAATTTGCCCAAAGTCCCAAAGATATGAAGCAGCAGAGGCAAGATTTGGACTCAGGCAATCTGGCTCCAGAGCCTGTGATTAGCCACCAAGCTTTGCCACTTCTCCAGCCTGCTGTGTTCTGAGCCTTTTCTGAATGATGACACATGGCCCAGAAGCCACTGGAAGCCCCTGGACTTGGGTGAGCACCCCTCCCAGTGGGGCTGGAGGATCCCTCTGTGACAACAGTCTGCTTCAGCTGCTTTGACCATTGTCTCTTCTTTGACAAGACTCGAATTCTTTGAGTCTTTGCAAACTTCTCAAGTTCTCTGACTTTTTTTTTTTTCTTCCACGGATAAGTTTAATGTTTTCCCTTTGGAGGAGCAGGGGAAAAAAAGTCACTCAGAGCTGATACTATGCTGGTTCTGCTGCCCTCTGGCGTTCACTGAAGGAACAGCAAGCACGCAGAGCTCTGAATCAAGGTGGGGGCAAAAAGGCTTCCTTCTGTCTGTGGAGTAGAATCTTCTTTCTTCAGTGAGAGGAGAAAGGGAAGTGGTAGAAGCAATGCATTTTGGGAGCTGAACAAATGTAGTAACTATACTCCCAGAAACAAGTGAGGCGGACACACTGATTGAACTGGAAGTGTATTTTCGTGTGTCCTATAGCTGGTCTTAGCCTTTCACAGGTATTCCACTGGTCTCAGGATGTGAAACCGAAAAAAGTAACAAGTAACAAGTGAATCCAACAACCCGCATTGTATGGAGGGGGAAACCGAGATTAGAAAGCCTGTCCATATTAGAGCTGGACTGACCACCACCTTGCTGACTCTGGTCCCCCTTCTTTCCTCTTCCTCTTCCTTACTTCTTTTTTTTTTAATCATCATCATTAAAGTTTTTGTCATCCTGATGGTTAACACTGAGCGCTTACTGTGAGCCAGTTGCTGTGCTATGCTAAGACGTGCCACATTTGCTGTAGTATTTAACTCATACAAAAGTGCAATAATATAGACAGTTTTTGTTTATTTTATGGATGAAAAACTAAGGCTCTGAGAGATGAAATACTTGCTCAGTTACACACACAAAAAATAAGTGGCAGACTTTCTGGCCCCGCCGGAAGACTTTCTACTCTGTTTTCTATGCTATGCTGAGCTAAGGGCAGAGTAAAGAAAAAAAAAAATTTCCTGGAGCTTGCAGCTGAACAGTAATAGTACAGGTGACATTTGAACACATCTGGAGTTAGGGACACTGATCCCTGCACAGTCAGAAGTCTGCATATAACTTTTGACTCCCCCAAACTTAACTACCAACAGCCTACTATTGACTGGAAGCCTTAATGATAACAAAAAGTCAATTAACATGTATTTTGTATATCAGACGTATCATATACTGTATTCTTACAAGAAAGTAAGCTAGAGAAAATAACATGTTACTAAGAAAATCATAAGAAAGACAAAATACATTTATACTGTTTATTGAAAAAATCCGTGTGTAAGTGAACCCATGCAGCCCGAACTGTCGTTCACAGGTCAACTGTGTTTACTATGTGCCAGTACTGTTCTCAGCAAATCACATTTAGTAACTCATCTAACCTCATATTGTTCCTATAAAGTAGTACTTTATAGCACCATTATATCCACATTTTACAGCTAGGAAGACTAAGGCACACAGAGGTTAAATAATTTGTTCTGGGTACCACAGTTAGTAAGTGTAGAGGCAGCATTCCAGTGTAAGCTGTGTGGCTCTGTTCCCCTGTCCCTTGATCACTGCTGGACTGACTCTCCCTATGACAAACAGGGAACCAGCTCTAGACCAATGATGGACCCTGGCTATCCCAGATCCCCTTGGGTGATGGCAAAGCAGTGTGGAGTTGCCAAGACCATCACCCTGGGGTCTAGAGTCATAAGATGTCATACAAAATAGCATCCCATCCCTCTCCATCTCCTTACACTGCTTCCTCCTTCTTCAAGAACTTTCTGGCATTGGTATGTATTTAAATTTATTTATTGCTTATTTCTTGTTGCTCCCACTAGAACATAAGCACAACAGGGGTGACAACTCCATTGTACTCACCCCCTAATGTCCAGTGCTTAGGTAGTTGTAGCTGCTCAATACATATATGTGGAATCCCCTTTGGCAAGTTGAAGGGTCCCCTGAGTCAGAAAGTGGTACAGCAAGAAAGGGCTGGCTTGTCTTATCTCTGACAGGAGCTGTTATGCCAGAATTATGGATGATTCCCAAGCAAAAGATGGATGATTAATGAGTGGGAAAGGGATGCCTTGGAAATGAAGGGACAGGGAAACAGAGATGGTCTCAGAGGTGGCTGACTACAATGGAATGTCCTTTCTCAAGTCCTTCCACACCTGGGTAAGGGACAGACCCCATTTCTAGTGCTGATGACAGTATCCATTGTGCAAGGCTCTGGACTCAAGAAGAAAGGAAAGCTTGGCAAGAAGTTCAGGCCACAAAGTGGGCAGCCAGATTCCATGTTAGGTGAGCAGAGCATGTGCTGAGTTTACCTAGACTCCAAGGGGGGCCAAGGAGGTCTGTGAAGAGACTTACCCTCCCCGTTCCTCAGTTTCCTCATCTGTAAACTGAGGATGATATCGCCGACGTCACGGCGCTGTTACGAGGATTAGGTGAGGGGGTACGTGAAAGTGTTTAGGACAACGCCTGGCACATGGCAAGTGCTCAGTGAGCGCTGGCCAGAACTGCTACTACGATGTCTGCCTCTGTTGTCATTGTTACAGGGAGTCTGTCTTGAGAAGTGGGCTGGGCCTCAGGGGCACGGAAACCTCGGGTGAGGAACTGCAAGGACAATCAGGTAGCCAGTCCTGCCAACCACCGTGCTTTGTCACCTTCCTGTGATGGTAGGATGGATTCAAGGTCAAGACCTGAGACCACAGAGTCAGCTGGGCCTGAGTTTGAATCCTGGCTCTGCTGTTTCCTAGCAGTGTGTGTATTTGGGTTTGGCACTTAACTTCTCTCTACCTCAGTTTCCTCATTTGTACTATGGGGAGACCAATCATCCCCACTTCATAGGGAAAATATTTAGAACAGTACTCAGTTTTTTATCACTGACATCGACCTTTATTAATGCTGTTGAGATAAGCATCTTGTTTCGTGGAAAGTGACTGGTTCTTGCCTGATGCTCCTCTATACAGATCATGGATGACATTTCCCCACTCTGGCCACTAGATGGCATGCATGCTCTTTCCTGCCCGACCTGAGCTGGGCCAGAATCAGAAATAACATGCAAGAAAAGGCAAGCTCCCTCTTATGGGCCAGAACTGGGCTGCACCCTTTGCCTATAATTCTTACATTAAAAGAGGCATTCCACCGAAAATGCCTGGCACGGTGCCTGGCACATAGTAAGGCCTCAAAAGTGCTTGCTGCTTTTCCTATTGCTGTTGCCATTATTCCCATTTTTACAGAGTTAGGACTGAGGCACAGAGAGGAAAGTAGGTAGGTAGAGGCTGGATCCTAAGCCAGACCTGACCGGCCGCAAGGTCAGCATCTTTTCACCTAAACTTCCTTTCAGGGGAGTGAGGGGTGCCTTGGGCTCAGCTCACGGGCCTCCACCATGTCTACTTTTGCTCTCTGATTTTTTTCTGGATCTATCACTTTCTTACTTCCTGTGTGATCTTAACATCGTAACTTAGGCTTTCAGACCTCCAGTTGCTCATCTTTATATTAGGAGTCGTAATACTTTCCTAGTTTGGGAGACACTTCAGAAACGGCAACTAGACCAGAGTGGACACTCGTGGATGACGGCGACTGCTGTTAATGCCTCACATGTTCACACAAGCGGACTTCCTCCCTCCCTTCCTTTCTTCCTCCCTCCCTTCCTTTCTTCTTTTTCTTCCTTTTCTCTCTCCTTCTTTCTCTCCTCCCTCCCTCCCTTTACTCTGTGTCCCTGGAATACAATGCACTCATGGTTCCTGCCCTCATGGACCTTAAGGTGAACCAAAGTAAGGACCTCAGGCACCTAACTGTCCTAATCTCCATTCATTCCTGGGACGACTCCACCTCCTGAGCACCTTCTTTCCTGTCGGCCCCAGGGATTTGAGTGCTCCCACCTGCTCCACCCCCAGGGTCCCTCTCTCTGTAAAACCTAGTGTCTACAGGCCACACAGCTCAGGACCCACCTCCACTGTGCGGCTCCAAACGCAAGCCCACGGATTGTTTAGGTTCTGCCAGGCATGGTCAGATCCCGGCCTAGCGGACGCCATTCATTCCGCTTCACGAGTGGCTTTCAAAATGGCTTTGGCATCAAAAGCTGCCCGGATGCCTGAGGCCTTTGAGAGGGAGATGTGACAGAACGATGTGACAGCAAGGACTCATCCTTGCTTATGCTAAAACAGCTCTGGTTTTATCTGCTTTATGTTCTGGGGTTACATATAATATTTTGCTGCTAAAAAAAAATGTCAAAAACTGTCCTACTGTGATAATAGGAAGGAGATGCCTTTTGAGATAATTCAGAGAAAATCTCCTGGAAAGAGAATGTGTTTGGGAACGTGTTTTAAAATTAGTTTCCAAGGTGCTAAGTGAAATAAGCAAGGCAGAGAAAGACAAATACTGCATAGTATCATTTATATGTGGAACCTAAAAAAAAGTTAGACTCATAGGAACAGAGAGTAGATAAGGGGTTGCCCAGGGCTGGGGGTGGAGGAAATAGGGAGAGGTTGGTAAAAGGATATAAACTTTTAGCCGTAAGGTGGGTAAGGACTGGTCCGCTGGTCTGCCGCTCAGGACTTTGCCTTTCTATGTTGCAGTGCCCTGGTTCCCGAAAACCATTCAGGAGCTAGACCGATTTGCCAACCAGATTCTCAGCTACGGAGCAGAACTGGATGCAGACCACCCCGTGAGTCCATGGCCCTGCAGATGAGATGCTTTCTGCCCACCCCCCTACACCCCCTACTCCCACCCCGAGCAATGTGTCTTCATTTGTTTGCTTGTACAATAATCATTTATTGAGTGCCTACCTACGTATCATCACCATTGTAGTTATTATTATTGTTGAAACAAATATGGATTACCGTGCAGAAACTATTGTTTACGTATAATATGTGTAAGTGTGTGTGTGTACACACACACGCACTTACACATATACACAAATCATCTTTACTTCTGACTTTATAAAATTACAGAGGCTGAATTCAAGTGCTTGGGAAACAGTAAACTATACTAACAACTCTGCCAGGGCCAGTTGGACATGGAAAGTGGTGACATTGGAACTGGATTTTAACAAATTGAGTAGAATATTCTAGTCAAATAAGGAAATGAGAGGCATTACAGGAAACAGTATATGCAATGTCTCAGAGTCCTGAAAGTATCTGGACCATTTTAGAATGGTGGATGGGTGCGTTAGGTGTGAGGACTAGATTTGAAAAGGTCTGATGTACCAGACGGAGGACTCCGATTGTCCTGTGTCCTGTGGGCAGGGCAGTGGGCCCTTTAATGCTTTCTGGGTAGAGGACGAGTGTGGGAGGGTTTTATCCTCTTTTTCTCTGGAGCAGAGGGTCCTGGGGATGGGAGGTAGGCACCCAGGCTGGCTCGGGGCCAGTTCTGACAGCTTCTCTGGGTGAGAAGTGCCACCATCATGCTGACTATCTTTAATTCTTCACCCAGGCAAATGGTTCCCTTAATCTTGAAATGACTTGAAAGCCATTTTCATTCACAATGGTTTAGTTTTGCCCAATGGGAGTGTCTGTATTTCATCAGAGGTCCGATTCTCCTCACATCTATATGAGTCTTCACATTCGAGTAGGTTATGAGCTGTCTTCTTTGACGGGTCTCTTTCTGGGGCCTCCTGGCTATGGGCCCAGAGAACAAGGCATCTCCAAAGGTACCGTTTCTCCGGAAAAGCTGTCCGGCTGCCTTTGACTCAGTCCGTGGGATCAGCCCAAAGGGGTCCTTTCTCTTCCGACCAACCTCCAGTCCTCCTGCCCTGACCCACATCCCTCATTTGGGGAAGAGGGAGAAGAGGTCAGTCCATAGACGTGGCCATTTCCCTCTTTGTCCTTGTGTCACCTCAGGAGCAGATAGAGCTGGTCTTAAAACTCTGGAATTAACTTCTCCTTACAGATCCAGCCCATGTCTTTGGCTCCCTGGCCTCTCAGTGTCTTGGATTTTATCATAAAAATGCAATTTATCAGGTACACAGTCCTCCTGATGAGGAGGCCAGGCTCTTTCTGTTCCTTCCTGTGACTTCTCATCAGATCCAGGAATTGATGGGCCAAGGACAGAGTAAACCTTTTGGGGAGCTTCCCCACAGCCCTCCAGGCCCCACAGGCTCTGGCCTCAGTGAGTGAGGAGCGGGGCGGGTGTTCTTGCTGAAAGAACCCTCTGTTCCGCCCCGTGCCCTGGCTTTCCGGATGCTCTCGTCTTCCCCTGACCTCTGGTTCTTGGCAGTATGTACTGACGTTTGACCCAACATCTCATTTCGAGGTCTCCAAAACAGCCACTCTGAGAAATGAGGCCAGGGAAGGACTGTTCCCGAAACACAGGGTAAAGGGCATCGTCTTCCAGGGTTCGCGAAGTGGGGAAATGAAGTAGGATCGCGGTACTTCGCTCTGTCTACCTCGTCTTTCTCCTTACGTCGCCAGCCTCTTGCCTTCCCTCCATCCCCGCTCCCTTTCTCCTTCCCACAAACATTTGTTAAGCGAATGAATGATATTCAGGGATCACATTTCTTAAGCACGGACTGTGTGCCAGGCACTGGCTAAAGACTTGACCTTCATTTAAAAAATTTAAATGTTATAACCCCTGGGAAGGTTGTACTATCTCGGTTTCAGATGAGGAATCTCAGAGAGGGTAGTGTGGCCTCACGTGTCTGTGAGCTGTGTCCCAGGCCATGTGCAGGATGAGGGGTGGAAACGATTAATAGAACGGGATCCCTGCTCTCCAGGGACCTCCTGTTGTGGGGTTGTGGGAGGAGGGGTGTCTACACTTCCCAAAGGGATGGCAGACGGGACTAGGATAAAACCGTAAACCTAGAAGGCAGAATCCAAGTGGATCTGTTTGATTTCCATTTCTAAAAGTGACTTTCTTTTCTCTGACCATTCCTGGCTTCCGGGCTCCTGTAAACGTTGTTTCCTGTGCCTGGGATGCTTTTCCTTATCCTCCCACCTGCTTTTTCCCTGCGGGAGAAACTTTATTCACCTTTTAAGGCCCAACCCACATATCTTGACTCCCGAAAACCTTCCACCTACCTGCCTGTTCCCTAGGCCCAATGGTTTTAGAACTGTATGCATTGTGATTTATACTTTGAGCACAGAGTATCAGATCAAAATAAATTCACCGCTTTATCACTTAAATGTCATAGGAGGCATAAAATATCTATACAAGTGAAGGGGTCATATTCACGTTTCCTAAACTACAGTCTGTGAAACAGAATCTCGTGATCAAAGGGAGAAGCGCTGTGTGCTTGAACTCCATTTCCAGCATTTACAAGTCCTGTCATCTCATTAAAGGCTTTGGAAAGTCCTCCAAAAGTGAAAACCCATTTAACCTAACATTTCTCAAACTTATTTACCCAAGGAACCTTTTTTTAACCTTTAGCAACATTATCCTGAATGGTGGTAGTGTTCCATGGAACGCAGTTTGGGTAATACAGTTTGGGCAAAAAAGGTACAGAATTAATGAGTCACGTAGTGTATGCTATCAGTTCTGAGGCCGCTGTGGACTGGAACGGTTAGGGAGGACTTTTGGAAAGAGGGAGATCTGGGTTAAGCCCTCTAGCCACCAGGATAGACTAACTGCTTATCAAACAGCCCCTAAATCTCCATGGCTTAACCCAGTGGAAGTTTATTTCCAGTGTAGTCAATAGGGAAATCGCTCCACACTGTTGTCCGGAGATCAGGTCTCCTTCCACGTAATGGCTGCACCCTCCTCCCAGTCCTTGGAGCCCTCTGCATTCTGCCAGTGCATAGAAGAGAGAGTGGAAACTGCTCCCGGAGGATTGAAGGTGACTCCCATCCCCTCACTCAAATTTCGTTGACTACAGCTCGGTCTCAGGGCCACTACTAACTGCAAAGGAGACAGAGAAAAGTATTTCAGTAGTGCTGTCTGAAAAGAAGGAAGGGGACAGACCTCAGGGAGGACCAGCGGCCCCTACCACACAGACCCCAACCCCAGAGCTCCCTATTTTACTTTCCCTAATGCCTGCACCAGTGTCTAGGTGAAGACCTGCACTGGAAGGGGCTTTATGGAGGAGAAAAACATCGGTCAGCATAACTGCTCTTCTGTGTTATTTCATCCCAGTCTCTCAAATTGCTTTGCAGCCTTTCAAGGCGTTCAGTTTTCCTGCTCACCAACAAAAGCCTGGCTCTTCCCCAAGAGCAGGACTATATTTCGAATACTTCTTTCCCTTCCTCTTCCTTCCTCCCACCCAAGATATTCTAAGGATCCACCAGCTAGTCGAGTCATCAGACTTCTTGCACTCCTGCTAAATTGCTCTGTCAAAGCACCACTTTCAAAGAGTTAGAAACGACAGACATACATACAGGTACGTATGTGTGAACATCTGTCGAAAATTCATTGACTCAGGACCAAGGGGCCCAGCAAGATGACAAAGATGGTGCAAAGGAGGACGCAAGAGGCCAAAGTATATACGGTCACTGAGAAATAGAATTCCAGAATAAGATCGCAAAGACGGCCAAGCAAATTATGAATATCTCGTAAGGCAATGACACCATGACTGTGAGTGTTCTCTTTTCTACTGGTCAGAAATCATTTGCAACTGGACCGTAAAATAAGTATGTTCCGATATCAACCTTCCGTTAGTCAGCATCCAACTTTGAAGAGTTTGGGCCTTACCAAGCAGTATATTGCACGTCAAACAAATATACGTGCCCCTAGAGGGAGCTTGTTAAACAGTGATCTAATATGACTTTGAAAAGGCACATAGTGATTTTTTGCCTAAGTTTTGTATAACTTTTTTAACAGCTCTTACTTGGGAATCTGCCAAGTATGCCATGCACTGAAAATCCAGTGACAAGACAAACAGATTCCTGAGTTTAATAAGTATTAATGAGGATAATAATTGTCTAAAAGGAGAAACACTGAAGATGTTGAGAGAGTGTATTGTAGAGGAAAACCAATAAACTTTGGAAAAATCAAGGAAGGTCTCTAAACGTACAGTATACACAAAGATGGAAAGGCCAAGTCGTAGTTTATGGGTCTGAGAGAGTGGGGAAGAGTATTTCAACCAGAGGAGAAACAGCATGTGTGAAAGCCTCAATGTGGAAAAAAGCATGGCGTGTTTAAATAATTAAAATAAGACCATTGGACAAATTTGGAGACCTAATATGCGGGCAATTGTCGTTTAGCACAGAGATGGAAACATAGGCAGGGCAGATCACACAAAGCCTTCTAGACTATGTTAAGGATTTTGGATTTTATCCTAAAAGTGATGAGAAGCCATTGAAAGGTTTTAAGGAGGGGAGTGACCCCACCAGATTTGCATTTTATAAGTCTACTTGGGGGTTTGGATTAGTAGAGAGGTGACAGAGAAAGGACACATGGAAAGCAGTTATAGTGATCCAGGCAAGAAATGATGGGGCCCTGAATTAAGGTGTAGCAGTGAGAATAAAGTAAAAAAAGGACAGACTCACGATATTTGGAAGGAAGGATGGACAAAAATTGATTATTAAATGTGAAGGAAGAAAGGAGGAGAGAAGTAAAACAATGGACCTAGGATACTGAGTTGGGCAACCAGGTACCTGAATCCTTTCCAGAATAGGTTCTTGGCCTCATTAGTGATGGCCGTGGCCAGCAGTGCAGAGTGGGCAAGGGGAGGGGGCATGGTCAGCGCTGCCTTTGTCTATTAGTTTGCAAATCTTTGGCCAGTGTCTACAAGATGGCAATGGTAGGTACTTTAAAAATGCTTCTCGTTGTTGGCCTAGATCAAATATAAATAGCAAAGTAAGAATTCTACAGATGCTGTTTAAAAAGGCCAAGGATGGGTGATGGGGCTCAATGACCCATTCCAGAGCCTATCCTTTTTATGTTCTGGACCAGACTTCTCAGCTTTTGGATTTCCCCCGTTTTGCATAAATGGATTGTTGTTTGGGTATCTCTTTTATGCTCAAAATTTTACTTGATGCCCTGCCTGCATTACCTAATCTAATTCACCCAACACTCTGAGGTGGCTACGATGAAAAGCCTCACTTTACTGATGCAGAAACTAAAGCTGTGAGAAGTGAACTGACCAACCTCAGGCCACGCCCCCGTTCTTCTTTCTAGTCTAAAGATAGCATTTCTGAGGGTTAACCTCAGCCATGATATCAAGAAATGATGGAGTAGAGATCTCAGTCTAGAATACTCATAAAACTTTTCCATATATTTACTCTCTCCCTCAAACCCCTATAGAAATGACACACTCAGGTGACAAAAATTCTGGGATTAAGAAAAGTGATCACATGTAGACTCAAGTGATGTTATTATAACTTTGCATCGTGGAGAATTCTCTCTACTTTCTTCCAACCCTCCTCCCCTCTTCCCCTTTCCCCTCATCACTCCTTCACCAACAATATATTTTCCTGTCAAAACATACTTGGTTACATGCAGTGCAACCAAAATTGCTGCTATTAGCTTAATTGAGACAGGGTGATTATAAATAAATTATATGCAGTGCTACTGAAATTGCTGCTATTAGTCTAAATTGAGACAGGATGATTAGTCATCACCAACTGTAGCTTAATTCGGAGGGTAGTCCATATGGCTGCTGAGGCCCTGTGGTCACCTGGCAGCCCCTTTCCCCCTAAAAAGGCCAAATTCCTGAGAGATGGACTTCAAGGTTACAGCTTTCTTTCACTGGTCACAGAGGGCAAAAGTCTAAAGATCATGCACCTTAGTTGGTGGGGACCTATTGCAGGCTGATAATAAACTTAGCAACTTTGAGCCGGAAATGACAATGGTTAGAAACCTTCCTTACAGAAAATCTGTGTGATATATTATGTGTGTGTATGTTGACCTGTCTCAATGTATAAATATGCTGTCACTTCTCATAATGATTTGAGATGAATTTTTACTATTATTTTACTTTTTTCCGATTATAAACAAAATCCGCATTCACAGTTGAAAACTTCAAAAGCATCAATAGTACAGAAGAATAAAGCAGTTACTAGTTCTCATTTTCATAACATTTGTTAGATTGTAAAATATTTCTTCCATCATTTCATTTACATATTTATACATTTCCTCTGGTATAGTTGATACTTACTGGATATACAACTTTATGTTAAGCTTTTTTTTCATGGATGGAAAAATATTTAAACCATCTAGACAATGTACATTACAGATTAAAGAGTCAAATGAGGAAGAGAAATTGTCAAGGGCACCCCATGTCTGGAGGCAGCAGGATGAGGTGGAAATCCACTGGTTACAAGAATTCTTCTCTTGCTTCCTCCCTTTACCGCCTTAACCCTCAAACCTCCACTCACCAGCTTGGGTTGAAGCAGAAATCCTGAGCGGACATACTGATTCTGCAGTTAAGGGCCTTGGGCAAATGGCTCTATGAGCTTCGCACTTCTCAGATCTAGATCACAATATATAGATGTTCTCCAACACGCTTTACAAGTGCAAAAGTTTACGCTTCATACTTAGGGGCTGGAGAAAGCCATTTTCTACTGACCGTTAAATAAGACTTGTTTTTAAGGATGATTGTAACAGTCAAGCCTTAATGATTGGCAAACGTTACCATTTATATTGTGAGTTCTAAGTATGGAGATGTGTTCCTCACTTAGCCCAGTAGACAGGTTCATAAAAGGATGTGTTAGTGCTGTTTGGAAATCAAATCATGGTGCCCATTTTGTTTTTATCACATCATCCCAAAGCAACTTATCTTCACCCAGTAAAAGTGGACCCCATAGTAGTTTTAAGTTTTAAGATTCCTAAGCTTTTCTACCTGTAATTAATGATTCAAAACCATTCAGTGCTCTAAGGAAAACAAGTTATATTTTGTAATAAATCATGTCATTGACTCTTATCTAAACCTATAATCACTTAATTTATCTGGAACTTAAGTTCAGAATGAAAAGTGTATCATAATTTTACTTTACTTTTTCAGTGTGAAATATTTGAATTTTTCTATTTCTCGAAATGTATCCTAGAAAATAAACTAAGAAACTCCTCCCCCCTCCTTTCTTTCTTTTCCTCCTTTGACAAGTGTTTGTAGTTCTTTCCGTATGCCAGATTCTATGCTACAGATTCTCAGATGAAATGATATTATATGTAATATAACATAATATAATATAATATAATATAATATAATATAATATAATATAATATAATACAATACAATATAATATAATATAATATAATACAATACAATACAATACAATACAATACAATATATAATATATAATATAATATAATATAATATAATATAATATAATATAATATAATATAATATAGTATAATACAATATAATATGAGTATAGTATAATATGAATTAATTTGGAATTACTGATAGGCCCCGATTTAGGAAAAGAAACAAAAAAACAAATAACAACAACATACAGCCAACCAAAACAAAAAACAGTATCTGAAAACCAAGGAATATTTATCCTTTAAAAAAATCTTTTTAAATATTATGCTCCATGATGTCTTTATTTTTGATTCATTAATGCTTTAGTTTAGAAGGATGCTTAGTTTAGAGAAATTGCTGAAGCGTTAGATGGCACAGCTAATTTGGAAATGCTTGAAGGGAACAAAACAAAATTTTACAGTGATGACATCAGGCTCTTTTCTTATTAAAATTCAGATTACAATAATTTTTTTGAAAAATGTCTTTTTTGATATATAAAATACGAGCTTAATTGGATATGCAATTGACAAATAACAGTGTGTAAATTTAAGGTGTGATGATTTGATACACATATATATTGTGAAATGATTATCATAATAATGTTAGTTGACACATCCATCATCTCACATAATTACCTTTGTGTGTGTGTGTGTGTGTGTGTGCTGAGAACATTTAAGGTCCACTCTCCCAGCAACTTTCAAGTATGTAATATAGTTTTGTTAATTACAAGGAGAATAAGTTCTGGGATCTAAGAATTTCGCTTTTTTTTTAGATCCCACATGTAAGTGAGATTATACAAATTTTGTTTTCACTATCTGACTAACTGACTTATTTCACTTAGCATAATGCCATCAAGGTCCATCCATATCGTCAGAAGGTTTTTTTCCCTTCTTTTCCACGGCTGAATAATATTCCATTACACACACACACACATATACACATCATGTTTTCTTTATCTATTCATTCATCTGTGAACCCTTAGGTTGTTCCCATGTCTTGGATATTGTGAATAATGGTGTATTCCAATACTGTGTATTGAAGAGACTATCTTTTCTCCATTGAAAATTTTTGACTTCTTTGTTAAATATTAGTTAACTGTACATGCATTAGTTTGTTTCTGGGCTCTTGATTCTGTTCTGTTGGTCTATGTGTATGTTTTTATGTCAATCCCATACTGTTTTGTCTCTTTCACTCAGAAATGTGCTGCTTATGAATTATTAGGGCAAGGCTGCCTGCAAGTCCACCTCAGAGGAGAAAAAAATTATTATCCTCTTTATGTACTGAAACAGATTTCTCAGTTAGTTGAGCCCTTGCCACGCTGTAAAGGTTAGGAATTGCTGATGGGTAGAGAAAAGAGCATGAGTCTGGGTGATTCAAATCTTGGCCCGAGTTCTCTTGGCTCCATTTCTCTGAGCCACTGTTTATTCTGGAAAGAAGGAGATAAACATACTGGTCTACCTTACAGGTTTGTTGTGAGAGTTATAAACAAAATAATTTCCTAGCACACACAGACTGGCACATAGCAGGCACTCAATAAATGGTATTTTTAAAAATGGCTGTGGAAGTGACTACATATTATTTGTCTTCAGAAGTTAGGAGGTAGTGCTAGACACATACCATTGATCAAAACCTTAGTGAAGACTATATCTTCATCATAGACATCTATCCCACCGATTTTGCTTAATTTAGAAAATTTACAAATTAGAAATGCTGTGGTTGAGATTTCCTTAAAAACTACACTGTTTGTATGTTGGAATCCCGTGGCACAGAGTCTCACACTGAAATGAAGGTGTTGCTAATACTAAGTCACTCATAGTATTGATGGGCGAGCTTAACTGGAGTTTAGTAAGACTTCATTTTCAGGGTATAATCAGGGGAAGGAGAGATGCACTGCAAGATTCAGTGCGCCAACTCAAAGCATGCACAGGTCTGCCAGGCCCCTCCCTCCAAAGCCTGGAGATATTGAGTGTCTGCTTTCTCCTAGGGTTTTAAAGATCCTGTGTATCGGACAAGACGGAAGTATTTTGCTGACATAGCCTACAAGTACCGACAGTAAGTCTGCATTAATTGTTGGGAGGCAAGAGAGAAGAGCATACTCCTAGCCTACCTCTTCCTTACCCAAGGTTGGAAAATACTAGCATGGAGAGTCCTGCTTGCGTGTGTGTGTGTGTGTGTGTGTGTGTGTGTGTGTGTGTGTTTAAACCCTCCCTTGAACAACATGTGTTTTTTTAAAAAAATGCTGCTAGACCAAACAAAATTAGCCACTCTGCTGGGGCCCAGCTCTCTCCCAAGTTTTGTTATATAATTATGTAGTGATGTCTGAAGTAATTATAAGAGGCCTCAGCCCTGAATAAAACAGCCTCTGGTATTCTCCACATTAAACATGGAAGAAGGCAAAAAAGAGAATCATTTACATTCAAGAGGGAGTTGGCTGCTTTACCGAAATGATGAACCATGTGAGGCTGCAGGCAAGCCAGGCAGGCCTCACTGTTCTGCTTTTATCTGATGTGGCCCAGCTGCAAAGGGTGATTTTCGAATGAGTTTCTTTTTTTTTTTTTCTGTCTGGGATTCTATGCTCCTCCACTAAGCTATTTTAGCCAAAGGAAAATGCAAATTCCAAATATATTTTGCTATTTTGAGCCATCAGGAACTTCAGAGATGCGACCATGGGAAACTTGGTGTTTGGGGCCTGAGCTCCATCACTGAGGTTAGGGCCTGAGAAAAGACAAGATGTGCACAGGAAGAAGCTGAACAGGTGACCGGAACACTGATGTAATAGTCCTTTAACCCCTTTGATAGAATACAAGGGAGGTAAAGGAGATGAAAGACATAGGGTTCTGCATACTCAATACAAAATCACCTTCCAAATGGAAAGACTTCCAAATGAGAAAAGTTCCTCCACTGAATGACTCCTCATAGCAGAAGGACCTAGAATTGGGATGACCTTGGTCAGACTTAGGCCCATATGGGACTTGGTTTATGGCAAGTGGGCCTCACAGAACATGGCAGTATTTCTCTCCTGTTCCCACCCTTGCCCCAGCATACTCAGGTGGACACCATCAGGTACAGACAAGAGTCTTTCTTCAGCTAGTCGATAATAATAGATCATACTTATTATCTCGTTGCTATATCTGGGGCTTTGCTAAATGCGTTCTTTACATTATTTCATTTAGCCTTAATAATGACTCTCCATTTTCCTGATGGAAAAGTTAAAGCTTAAAACAATTCAGTAACTTGCCAGAGTCACATACTTGTGACTCTGGTAGCATGCTTTGGTTTTGAACTCAGAATCATTCTCAACCACTTTCCTGAGTGTCTGTGAACTCAGAGCCAGGGGACTGCTATTCTCCATATAGTTTACCTTCTGCTGGTTTCTCTCCTTCCTTCATAAACTTTCTTCTCAATCTCCTCTGGCCTCTTCCTCTGACCCCAGAAATCGGAACACCTTTCAGGACTCAGCTTTGGTCCTCTTTCTTGGCTTCTGCCACCCTCCATGCCAACAGCCCTTACAATCGGGTCTCTAGCACCTTCCTAATAATTATTCCACATGGGGATCAAACTCATGCATCATGAATTATAGAATCATAGAATAATTATAGAATAATTATAGAATAATTACAGAATAATTACAGTGTACTGATCAGTTGATAATTAGCCCAAGGTAGGCCATTCAGCTATGAAATTGCAGAGCCAAGCACTGAACCCACCTCTGTCCATTTCCAAAGCCCATTTTTTCCCTTCATCAGCACTTAGCCCTGAAATAATGGTGCATCCTTAGGCAGGGGCTTACCCAATATATATTTTTTTACAATCCCCATGGGCCATTGCAGGACCTTCTGATCTTGTCTTACTTTCAGTGCTTAAGCAAAAAAATCTGTCTTTCCCCCTTAATCCCTTCCCACTTTTTGGTAGAACATAACAGTGACTTTGTTTTCATGTCTTTGGATGAGCTACAATTCTGAAAGGGCAGGAGGGCCCTGGTTTGGAGCCTGATGATGATCCACTGTCCTCAGGTAATAGTCTTGCCTTGTTCCAGACACTGTGTACCCTATTAGAAAACAGGCCTGCAGCCCAAAGAACAGTCAACTGGTGTTTGAAGTCAGGCTTTCTTCAGTTTTCATTCGTTTTCACTGTTCAGAACACAGCTCTTTGGAATCTAGATACCTGCTGAGTCCTCCCCTCTTCCACGGATTCAGGATCTATGGGATAGGGCCAACATATGTTCTTTAATAAGCTTCTTGAAGTTCTGTCATGTCATGGCAGAAGAAGCTAGGTAGGCAGATCTTATACCTAACATGCATTCAAATACCTTTATAACTTACCGGGGGTCAAAATATCAAATCCAGCAAGTACATGACTACTAAACAAGGGTCTCAAACTCATCATGCACATATTAAATCCACTTTAGCCCACAGATGTAATTGCTTTAGTTGACAAAATACAAAACTTTAATTGAACTTGGATGCTTTAATTGAACTTGGATGCCTTAATTGAACTTGGATGCCATTGTTTAGAAAGAGGATGCATTCTTCACTTGTCTTAGCCCCACTCTCTTATTATCTATATTTGCTACTTTCCATATTTACTTTACCTGCTGGGCACCTGAAGGTAAGTGAATTTCCACCCTTGGAGAGATAGGAGACAGAAAAGCCAAGTGATTTCCCAGTGTGAGAGGGAATCCTTGGTACAGTTGGTGAAGAAAGACCTTGAGTTGTTGCTTAACCAAATCAGTTGAATGTTTCCTACATCAAGAAGTGGAATTTTCCTCTTTCTAATAACTTATGAAACCCACTAGAGTCTGGGTGGTGGCACCTTACAGACTCTGGACCCGTCTCCCTTTGCTAATGTTCCATTATCCTCCACTCTGCCTGCTGGAGACAAATATCTTGTGCCTGTATTCCAGTGGGCAGCCCATCCCTCGAGTGGAATACACAGAGGAAGAAAAGAAGACATGGAGGACGGTGTTTCGGACCCTGAAGTCCTTGTATAAAACCCACGCCTGCTACGAGTACAATCACATTTTCCCACTCCTGGAAAAGTACTGTGGTTTCCGTGAAGATAACATTCCCCAGCTGGAAGAGGTTTCTCAATTTCTGCAAAGTAAGCCCACATGAAGGTCAAAAGTGATGGGGGCAGGGGCGAGGAATAAAAGGAAAGGCCAGAGGCCAGTGTGAGTGTGTCTGTGGCAATGCACGCAGGTTGATTCTCCTAGGAAAAATGCAATTTCTCTGCTGTGCTCTGCCTACTTTCTAGCCTCTACTCTTAATTCACTCTTACTCCCATCCCCCAAAGGCACTAAGCATGGATTTTGCCTTATCCATGCCCTTGAAAAGTATATATTTTTTCATACTCGAAGCCCAGGCTGCCCAGTCCAGGTTCTCTGTGCGGCTCTGCTATGTTCTGAGATGTCTGCAGTGTGCATTTGTGTAAGAAATGTGCTATTTCTGGAGTGCTGCTGAGAGCCCTGAGTTCTAAATCTGTGCATCCAGCTGGTATGAATCTTGCTTCGATCTTCTCTAGTTGGCTGAACCTACCTCAGTTTAGTCATCTGTCAAATGGAGTCTGTGTCAGCCTTTTAGCCTCTCTCCTGGGGAAATTGTGAGAATGACAAAGACTTGCCGGTGAAAGCACCCAGCATAGTGCTACATGCGCTGTGGGCGCTCAGTGCGTTTGGGCTGAATTGGAATCTGAATAACTCAATAAAAGAATAACATTATTGGGATGACTGCCCTCTGCATATCATTTCCAGAAGAGGTAAGTGTTTTTCTCTATGCCAAGAGGTGTTAATTCAGCAAAACCAAAATAAAACAATCAACTAACCCGTATTAAACACTTACTATGTGCCAGGTAGAATGAGGAAAAGTGGGAAGGCAGGCGACAGGTTTATAGAAATGAAGAAGTTTCTATATGCCTCGGAGCCATATAGAAATGATAGGGCCAGCTTTTGAGCAAGAGACCTGGGAAACTGTGTGGCAGGAAGAGAAGTGGCAGCTGGGATAGTCTGGGGATGGGCTAGATGACCTTTTGGGTCCCTTTCACTGAGAGAGTTTTTGCTTCTCAGATAAATAGGAGAACAAGAGCTCAAGCAGAGTACACTTTACCCTGAAGGTCTGGAAAACATAGGAAGAGGGGTAAGGGATTCTAAAGACAATCTTTGGCTAATTACCCATGTTGCCATGGCCAATAATAAGAATAAAACAGTAATACTAACAGCTGGAGAATTATAGAGTAGTAACAAAGAGAACAGCCTCTGTCTGTAGCTGTGACCATGGACAAGAACTTTAACCTTGCTGTGCCTCTGCTTCCCCCTCTGTAAAATGGGGATAATGAGAGCATCTACCTCACAAGGTTATTATGAGGATGAATTAGTGATTATTAAATGCTTAGAACAGTGTCTGACATATGATAGGTAATACGCAGTGTTATTAGCATCATGATTGTTGTAATCATTATTCTTCTCCCAAGTCTGAAATAAGTTGAGGGATAGATATAGGAACCAAAGAGCTTTATTACTGACAAAGACAACTTAGAGAGTGTGGAGCTGTGTAGCCACAAGAGACTTCCTATTATTTTAACCCTAGATGAGGTGAATCTCCTTGCCAGTTCACTGGCACAGTGTATAGTCCATTGCATGACCAGAGTGTGCTCCTTTGTGGACAGACAGTCAAGAGACAAAGGGAAGAAAGGGTTGAATTGAAAATATTCATGTCTCTTCCCAAAGACTCCAAGCAGAGACGACTTTGCTCCTCATGGGGTGGACTGTGTGAGGTGCAGTAGAGAAGCTTGAAGTGCCCCTTCCATACTTCTCCTTTCCAGGAAGTGGCGTGACAATTTCCTCCATACCCTGGAAACGGGAGGAGTAGGGAATAAGTGTTCCACTTTAACAAACAATAATGGAAGCTGAATCTATTAGATGTTTCCAAAGTGCTAGGCTCTGTGCTAAGTACTTCATTAGGCCATTTGAGTCTCAGAATAATCCCAGGAAGTATTCACTCACATTTTGCACATGAGAAAATGGGGTCTCAGAGCAGTGAACTTACTTGGCCCAAATCACCCAGCTCGAATGTGTTGGTGCAGAGATTTGAAGCCAAGTCTGCTTGGCACCAGCGCCCATGCTCCTGGACAGCTGAGTGTACTGCTTCCCTATGTAAAGGTCTTTAGGCCCCTCTGGCTCTGCTATGAGGGGCTCTGAGTTTTCTTTCTCCTTTGCTTCCTAGCTTGCACTGGTTTCCGCCTCCGACCTGTGGCTGGCCTGCTTTCCTCTCGGGACTTCTTGGGTGGCCTGGCCTTCCGAGTCTTCCACTGCACCCAGTACATCAGGCATGGGTCCAAGCCCATGTACACACCCGAACCGTGAGTATTGTCCTCCTGCCACCAGTTGCCAGCCACAGTGAGTGCCACCTATCCCTGCTCCAGGAATGAGGTTTGGGTTCATTGTGGACTGATCCATAGAACAAATTGCCTGGACTATTTGATGGTTTGATACTAAGAGAAGAACTCAGGTCTTCAGAGGGTTTTCTCTGTCTAAATAGACCATATGGATTGGAGATTTGGGCATCCTGTGAGCCAAAGATTCAGCCCTTTCAAATTCAAATTCCAAAGGGATTATAGGAATCAGAGCTATCAAGCTCCATATGGGAACAGGAACTAGTGGTGGGAAGCTATCTCGATACTTCTTAACAGGCCTATCTGATTCTAAACTTTCTTTGCCTAGATTGTGTTTGGGCTGGAGGTGGAGAATAGCTGGCCACTATGCTGCTTACTTTTGCATTTAGCTATTATTTTAGTCAGCTCGAACTTAAGCAATTTATACAGAAAGTCATTAGGACACCCCAGATGGTCTTTCCCTGCCCACAGCATTTATTTCTATAATCAGCAAAGACCTGTTCCTAATGGGCCTGAAACAAAGTATTAAGTAAATATAAGTTTTCTTCCAAGATTGACTGCTGCCCACTCCAGAATAAGAACAGCACTATTAAAAATCTTTTTAAAAAAATTCCCATGAGGAATGATTGAGCACATTTTATCTGCCCAGGTTTGTCAATACCAAGATGAAAACTTGGCATAGGAAGTATTCACGACCCACAGCTCACTCTGGTGTATAGGAAGATGCCCATAGGAATATTGGCTCTTCTGTTCTGCACCTACTGGGCATATACCTAAGAACCCTCTGTCTGATGTGCCCTGCCATGTCCTTTACTTTTCTTGCTCCTTCTTCCTTTTCTCTTGTACCTTGCCTCATCTGACCCCAAGTTTTATACATGTCATTTATTCTTAGGAGTGAGGTCGTAAGCCCAAATGAGTTACTCCCTTTCATCCCGATCATTTTTTTTTTTTTTTTTGTATAGAAAGACTGAGTCTGGCTTGTCTTGTACCCTCCATGTCTCTAACCTCTGTGCTTTCTGTCTTTCAGTGACATCTGCCACGAGCTGTTGGGACATGTGCCTTTGTTTTCAGATCGCAGCTTTGCCCAGTTTTCCCAGGTGAGGAACGAATCTCTTTAGCCTTCTAGCTACAGGGTTGAGAACGGGATTGTTCAAATGAATTAAGCCCGTGGAGAGGCTCTCGTGTTCTCTGCATGGTACAGTTCTGTGCTCCCACCTGATGTGTCTCATGGGGATGGCTAAATACCTATTTCAGGGACCACAGCATGGGATTGGTGAATTGCTCATCAGCTGAATAACATTGTTGTATTTGCTAATGTCATTTGTCTGACCAGTGTAGTTTAAGAGCCTTTTCGCCCATGAAAGCCTCCCTGATCCCCACGTAGAAGGAACCTTACCTTCTTCCAAGTTCTCGTAGCTTCTTTCCCCTCTTTAGAGCCTATGCCACTTTCTACCTTGTCAGGCAGTCATTTCTGTATTTGCTTTCCTTAATTAAGATGATATGTGCCATGAATTCCAATAGTCTATTCATGGCGTTAAATGTCATCTCTGTCCTGAAGATGAATCTATTTATAACCCCCACCCCAGATTTTATCTCAAAACTCTGATTTACATTTCCAACCACTAATTCAATATCTCCACTTGGACGTCTAGTAGATATTTCCATTCATTCTGTCCCAAACTGGATTCCTGATCTTCCTGCTCAAATCTCTTTCACCCATACCTCCTCACCCATTTCAATTCCATCCTCTTAGTTTCTCAGACCAAAAGCACTTAGGGAACATCATTGACTCTTTTCTCTATCCATACATACAACCAAGGCTATGGGAGAATAATTACTGAACAGGAATCAAGAGATGAAGATTTAAACACAGAGTACTGTGTGACCTCAGCAGATCATCTCCCTTTTCTGTGCTACAGTTTTCCCATTTATAAAGTGAATACAAAGGACAAACTGTTAGGGACCTAGAGATCTGTGATTTTATGATGTGTGGTTAGGGAAAACATGACAGAACGATCAGGGCCTATCTGGTTCCTTCTGAAGGCATCTGGCCACCTATCACCTTCTTGTGGTCAAGTATGAGATGGAGATTGATGGTAAAGGTAGAAGATTGGCAGACCCCAGTCATGCCAGTGATTCTGTTTCTCCACAATTACAGGAAATTGGCCTCGCCTCTCTGGGGGCACCAGATGAGTACATTGAGAAACTTGCCACGGTAAGTCCCCTCTATCCTTGGTGAATACTGAGAGTGTTGTAGACTCTAGTCCTCAGGTCTTTGAAGCTTTGATCCTTCCCTGAAAGCCAAATCATTTGGGAAGAAAACCAGAATGTGTTGGTTACATCTGCACAAAGTGAAATTTCACATTTGGATTTCTCCCTAATGGCTTGAGTTTGAAATCGACTGCATGCAGATATTTACATGTGATTTTAAACACGGTGCCTTGAAAACATCAACAGGCTATAATAATAGCCCTTGAGAACACTCGGACATGAAGTGTGTGTCGCGGAGGTAGTTTGGATTCACAGCTTTGAAGAGGGAATATATACTCTCTGCCTTTGCACCAGAGCCAGCAGTAGAGCTTTTCCTTTCTCAGACACATGGTAGCAATGGGGGCGGGTTTTCCTCTTCTTACAAATGGTTCCCTCTCCCCAGTGAATGTAATGACATGCATCCGTTGAAGCATGGAATCAGCAACTCTGCACAGTAGGGAGTTCCCTTCCTATAGGCTCCTTTCTGACTGACCTGAGTGTGTTCCTCCCCACATTCTAAGCTACATTTCTTACAATGTGCTCAGCCTGGGAGACGAAAAATAGAATTTTATAATGGAAGTAAGGACCACAGATGAATGCACATCTATCATTAAGATGTATCAGTTTAGAAGTTTATGAATTCAACTTACCAGAAGGGCAAAAACTTCCAGAAGGTCCTTTTTCACTGACCAGCTTCTCCGAGACAGTGGCCAAGTGGCTTTTGCTTCCTTATCCTGTCCATCTCGGTATATCATCAGGACCTAAAGTGTTTATGTGAACATGAGTTTTTAAATGCCAGATGCTGTAGAGATTCAATAAGCAATTTTCAAAGAAGCTGCAGAGCTTGGTAGACTCACTGTAAGAAGAATATAAACTCGGAACTCATTGTATCATTTTACCTGCTATAACAACGATAAAAATACTCATCACCGACATAATCGCTTTTAAAAAAGTATCTTATTATTGATACACTGGGCTGAGAACAGTCTTGGGTCCTTGATCTGTCCTTGATTTGCTGTGTAACTGTACGCATGTTGCTTGGCCTCTCTGGCCTGAAGATGCCTCACCTGTATGTGAGGAGGTCAGACAAATTGAGCTTTGACAGCCTTCCTAGGTTTAAGATTACTGAGTACAATAAACAGACTTAACTAGTAACACAGCCCTCATTCTCCAAGACTATGACTGTCTCTAGTAACTAACTGGGCCCTGGGTTCTCTTGGCCCTAGTCAGTAGGGTTATGCTAGAATTCCAGGACCATCTTCCCTAGACCGGGCATCTAGGACATGTTGGACTGAGAGTTATTGAAAGAAAAGGACTTGGTTTTTGGGGGGAGGAAAAGTGCAGTGATTGATAAGGGTAATTCAGAAACACCTCAAGTTTAGCACAGATGATGGGATGACCCTCATTGATTCTATCACCATTCAATCCCTTACTTCCCACTGCTGAGCCTGATGGGATTGCCTAGTGATTCTGACCAATTTAAAGAAAACATCTCACTCTAGTTGATGCTATAGACAAGAAAGCAAAAAGAGGTGGAGGAATTCGTGTCATAGAGAGGGGAACTTGTTGGAGGTATGCTTTTGGGGCTTCCTCAATACCCTCCCCCGCCACTGCTTCCTATCATGTCTTGCATTCAGCCGACTCTTCATACAATAGGTGACTGATTAGGGAGATGCACAGGACACAGAGGAGTGATCCCAGGTCACACTGATTCAGGGAACAGACCTGCACACACTCCCACCTGAGCAGTCCTGTCTTTGGCCTTGGGGCATCTGCTGCCTTCCTCTTCCTTGGAGTGTGCTCTCAACTTGACTCTCTATTCCAGATTTACTGGTTTACTGTGGAGTTTGGGCTCTGCAAACAAGGTGACTCCATAAAGGCGTATGGTGCTGGGCTTCTGTCGTCCTTTGGTGAATTACAGGTATGACTCAACAGGAACCAAGGATGGCTTTGAAAGTAATAGATACAGCCAATCATTCTTTTTCTCTTGGTGCTGTTGAAACCCCCATTTATATCTATTTTAAAATTCAACCCAGAGGCTTAACCTCAAGTGATTGGTACCTTAGCGGCTATGATTTAATCATAACTGTGGATGTTAGAGGTAGGAATTGAACTACAAGTACCCAGGTATCCAGGACAGAGGGACCTCCTCACTCTGAGGCTGAACTGTGCATACAGATGTTTGCAAACACATGCCAGGAAATGTAGTTGGCTTCCACATCGTCTGCTGATCACCTTACTTGAAAATGGTTGGAGTGAATTACTTCTTTCTATCTTACCTGTAGGTTTTCAATGGGCTATGAAGGGTAGGATCTAGTACAAGCAAAATAATTTAGTTTACTGCATTTGGGCTCTGGCGTAGGAGGAATCAGGGTGAGATGGGAGAAGATCCACAAATGACCTATGGGATGCAGCAGGGATCACTGGCCCTGTTCTAACTGTGAAAACTTTCCACTGGGGCCTACAGTACTGCCTGTCAGGCAAGCCGAAGCTCCTCCCCCTGGAGCTGGAGAAGACCGCCATCCAGGAGTACACAGTCACGGAGTTCCAGCCCCTGTATTACGTGGCTGAGAGTTTTAGTGATGCCAAGGAGAAAGTGAGGTAAGGTGGTGACTAAGATGGGTCGGCAGCTCTTGGGGCCTCCTGACTTGGTCTGGTGCCACTGATCTGTGGGTGGTTGGCCTGGAGTTGGACTCCGATACCCACAGCAACAGTGTACAGCAGACAATACCTCATCCCATTTCACCCTCTGTGGGGAGGGGTCTCTTAGTGGGACTCCGTTTCCCAGCTTATTGTCTGAATGTGCTCAACCCTGCAAACAGCTCTTACCACCTGATCCTTGCTCAGTGCAGCCACCCTGTGCACAGAGTGGCCACAGAGGTCCCTCCACCAAATTAATCCTCAAAGTCTTCTAACCTAGGGAAGTCTCTTGCTCACTTTATCCTCCCAGACATCTGCATAACTCGCTCCCTGACTTCCTGCAAATCTTCACCCATATTTAACCTTCTTTGTGTCTTTCTCAAACCGACTTATTTGAAATTACTACTCAGCCCCACCCCAGCACTCCTTACTCTCTTCTGTGATTTATTTTTCTCCTTAGCACTTATTAACGTTTAATATATTATATGATTGAAGCTCCATGGGGGTAGGGATTTTTGTCATTTCTGTTTCCTGTTCTTCCTCCAGCCCCCTAGAACAGCACCTGACACATAGTAGGCACTCAGCAAGGTCCTTCACCTCGCTAAGCTTTGATTTGCTCTCTGTAAATTGTAAATATTAAAAGTACTTACCTCACAAGGTCGCTATGAAGAATAAATGCAATAGTTCATGAAAACAGCACATTTCCTGGCATGGATAAGTGTTGCAAATGCACCAGTCTCAGGGGCACGTTAGTAAGAGGCTGACAGAGCAGAGCCAGGACACTGAGATTCTCAGGCCCCTGAGCTAGTGGCCCTGCCATGAACCTGCTTGAGCAACTCTTGTCCCAACAGAAGACAGGCTGGGCCAAGGGTCTATTTGGACGTGGCTATCCTGATACTCGCCATTTGTTACCACGTCTTTTTTTTTTTTTTTCAATATCTTATCAGTGATGGATGGTAGATGGGAGGTATATAGATCCCTGGGAGCCTGTAGAGCTGAATATCTCAGCTTTCAATGCATTGGACTCAGGTAATAAAAGGTAAAATGCTGGCCACAAGTCTACTTGATTGAGCTTAAAATGACTCCCTTTCCCCCTCTTCCCGCAGGGCTCTAAAATTCTCCCTGTCATTCTTTTCTAGTTTTCTCTTAAGCCTCTATCCTTCACTGGGAGCCTAGCCTTACACTAACCCCTAAAGGCTCTATTCTGCCATTCCTGTGACCCCTTTAAGGTTATGGATTTTGGTGGGTTAGTGCATTACGAAGTTTGCAAATTGGGGTGCAGAAGCACGAGGATGGGTAACTTACTCACAGAGTTGTGCAGCTAGAAAGTGGCTAGACCAGGCTTTGGACGTGGGCAGTTGGGCTCAGAGTTGGTACTTGTAACCACCTGTAACACTTGGATCACATGCTTCTCCTTCTGGAAATTACTCCCTAATCCAAGAAGTGATCAGTTCCAGACTGGCAGGGAAAAATTTGCCAGAACTTGGGTCTCTCAGGCCTTTAAAAGCACACCTGCTCTACCAGTGTCCAGAGGAGATACCCAAGAAAGCTCCACTCTACTGAGAGTCGACTCAAAGAGCCAAAGAGAATTCTAAAGAATAAAGCCCAAAAAAGGAAGGGACCTGGGCCTCTCTGAGATTCCCTCAGAGCCTTCCAGCTAAGGAGAAACCAAAGCCAGCCATTTTCAATTTGAAGATTCAAGTTCTAGGCAGAGACAAGACTGAATTTGGTCATGTGCCCATTCCTTGGCTTGAGGAGACCCTGAGACCAACTGCTTAACTGAGGGACATCTAATGACATAGAGGTAGATTGCCCAAAGCAAAACTGAGGTGCACTGTGGGAATAAGAGGAAAGAGGTGAAGAGCAGACAAAATCAGATATGCATGACATGGTTCATGTTACCAGCTGGGCTGAGAAAGCTCTTTTCAAAGAAGAGATGAAGAGGGCTATTTATTTTTATGAGTCCCTAGTCACTAATAAAGGATGACAGCTAAGATGGCATTTACTCGATACTATAACTGTTCTTGCTACAACCCTTTGACGTCATCTTGCTCTTGTTTCAATTTTGCAGAAGAATAAGGCAATCGAGATGCAGAGAGGCCCATTGCCCATGGCCACAAGGACTGTCATTGGCAGAGGCAGGAAGTGAGCTCAGGCAGTTCAACTCTGGAACTTGTGTATCCAGCCCCTATGGTTCCAGCGCTCTTGCCAAACTTGGAGAGCCCAACTAAGCCTCCTTTATAGTCGTCTTCTCAGTATGGCAGCTTCTTCTGTCACCAGAAGCCAACTTAGACATATTATTTGTGACATCTTTGCATTTTATAGGCCATTTTGGGATATCTTGCTAATTCTATTGCTTGATGTCTCTCGTGAGGCCCTCATGGTGCGTTCTTCTCAGACCCAGCAGAAATGCATCATCGGGAAGGCAAAGAAGTGAAGATCACAGGCCAGAGTTGACTATCTGGATCCCATCCTGGCTTCACAATATATTGCCAGTATGGCCTTGGGTAGTCACTTAGCTACCAGTCTCATGAATTATAAAATGGGGATAAAAATAGTACTGCCCTCCTAAGGTTTTTATGAAGATTAAAATAGCAATGATAATTATACAGAACCATAATAACTTAACATAGTTCTTGGAACACAGGAGGCACTTGATCCATGCTAAATTTCATTAATAATGTAGTTTTCTTCAACTCTTGAGAGCTGTGGTTCCCTCCTTGCTCTGATTGTCAAGCATCTCAGATATTATTTTTTTTTCTAGCATTCTTTGGCTGGAATTTACTTATTCTTTTTATTTTATATAATGATGAGAATTTTGGCTTTATTGTATTCTATGCTTTTATTGTCAGCTTCCTTTTTCTTTTCGGAGGTAAGTGGCCAGATATATATATGTGCATAGGTGTTTGTATATTCACATAGACACACATCCAGCACGTAAAGAGTTCCCAGCAGGACCTCACTAAAACTTTACTTCTCAGCCTGGCTTCTAAATCCCCTGTTCTCGTGAGGTTTCAGTGCTACTAATAGTCAAATGAAATGACACTGAAAAATCTTTTAGAATTATTTTTCCCTAAGCAATGCCCTTCATTTAGATCTATGGTTTTGGTTTCAGGAACTTTGCGACTACAATCCCGCGGCCCTTCTCAGTTCATTATGAACCGTACACCCAAAGGATTGAGGTCTTGGACAGTACCCAGCAACTTAAGATTTTGGCTGACTCCATCAATGGTAAGTCACTTGTCCCCTTTGAGGCCACTGTC
The DNA here is from genome assembly GCF_902729225.1 of Pteropus medius. NCBI lineage: Eukaryota > Metazoa > Chordata > Mammalia > Chiroptera > Pteropodidae > Pteropus > Pteropus medius. The sequence goes on from NW_024347791.1 coordinate 7,918,762, forward strand.
TTTCCCAGAAACAGAGGGTTGCGTTTTCTTACATTCATGATAGGAACAGGAAGAAATTTATTAAATATTGAAATGTTGAACTAAGGAGAAAATCATCTCCAGGTAAGTCACTGGTTTACTGAGGGAGAAAAACTTGACAAAATGTTCAGCATTGCTTTGAGTATTTTTTCTTCTTTGACCTTTCTAGATCCCACCCCACTTCCTACCAGCATACCATCTTTCCATCTTGGCTTGTCATGTTCCTCTTTCTCCTTTGCCTCTCCACCCCTTTTCCTATAAGTGTCTGCTGGATATTGTTCTGCTTGGAATCTCAGCCCCTAAAAGGAAAGTCCTATCTACTTTATTAGCCATCTAGTAGCTCATTTATTGGCCTACCACTCTTCCTGGACAATGAGGCTATTATAACAGTTGCTCTTTAAAAAAAATCACAGTGTTATTTTGTTCATCACCCAGTTCTCTCTCTAGCTCTTCAAATTCCCCTCTAGCAACTGACCACTGTTCGTTCCCATGCTCTTTTTCAGCCCCTGGCTTTTGCTCATACAGTTCTTATTTAAGATAGTCTTCTTACCATTCCCATTTCAAGATCCTCAACTCTACTTCATCTTATAATTCCTTCATAGATATCTCTTGTTGTAGGAAAGCACACTGGTTTGGGTGTCCATCCTGTCTTGAAATTCCTACAGATCCCCCTTTTAGAGTATTAATTATTATTATTTTTATAATTTTTTTTGTTTATTTGTCTACTTCCCCAACTAGACCTGAGCATAGGGCCATGTCATGTTCACTGTAAAATCTGCAGCACTTAGCCTTATTCCTAAAAATTTTGTGAGATACTTATGAGCTTAATTTGCTCTAGGGCTCACTTGTTTCTCTTTCTGGAAGTCCAGGGTATCTGTAGAGATCTCCTTAACACCATATTTCAAATGATTAAAATTTATTTCCTATAAGCCATCTTCACTGTCCAGCTTTTGTATCCACTTATAATAATTGAGAATACAAAGGTATGGGTGATCTTAGCCTTGACACATCTTTGCTCTTAGTGATCCTTCCTAATTCTTCCATTGCTGCCCTTTGGAGTCTCAGCCTTCTCTTGATTTCTTGGCCACAGTCTTCATTTGAATTGATGACTGAACCAAGCTCTAGACATGAGTCTACAGGAACTGAGCAGGGCTATCGAAGACAGGGCATGCGGGCATCACTCATTCATAGAGTCACCAGGAGTCCGAGCTGACTCAATGGCATGTAACACACACTCAAGAGCTATTGAATAAATGGACAAAACCACCAAAGGATTGAACTTACAGGGAGGAATTCTAGGCCAAGAGGGGCGTTCCTAAGTTATGTGATGCTAACAAAAGCCAGAGGGGCAGGCGAGCTTCAAGGATCCCTCTACTACCTTTCTGACATTGCCTGAGGCCACTTCTAATATGTAGACCTAGCCCTGGCCATTATAGTCATTCCCTATTAGGTATGACCACGAGCAATCAGCTATTTTTAAAAAAGCCCAAGACTGATACACCCCTATCGACTCCATACTGGACATTTGGCTGGAATAGCTCTGTTCACCAAAGAGGCCGGATAAATGCTCCAGAGGTAGGAACGTAAGATAGATGGGTCAGGTCATAGCTTTTTTCTCTCTTTATTATTTCCCCTGAAAAGGCAAAAATAACCCCATAGGCAGTTGTTTATAAGGGAATCTTTAACATCACAGAATAACATTTAAAAACTGAAGGGTCGTTAGAGTTATATAACCTTACGTAAGGCCCCATCACCTCTCTATACTTGTTTCTTTTACCTTGGTCCAGTGATCTAACCATCTAGGCTGCGTTATCTTCTTAGACTATGCCTTCTCACACCTGGTGTGCATCAGAATCACCTGGAGAGCTAGATAAAATTAATGGTCCTGAGTCATAGCCCCAGACTAAATTTTTGATAAGGCTTGGAAGTTTGTAATAAGGTCCCAGGTGATTCTGACACGGGAGGTTCGTATGAACCAACTTTTAGGTCCAACGGCTTAGCTCTTAGCAAGCATCTGTGGATGATCATGTAAAAGAGAAACTAGTGATTTCTCTGGGGGAGAAAACTTTTCCTTGAGAAACAGCCTCTGGAAAGAGGAAGCTAATTACATTAATAGCACTAGCACCTTCTAGAACTTGCAAACACTTATGCCATAGCTATCTGAATTCTATCACCATAACTAAGCCATAAACTCCTTGAAGGTTGGAGTGGTACCTAGCATAGACATGCATCCCACTGATCCCTTAGTACTTTTTACATTGTGGATACTTGAAGGGTGTTTGTTCATGATATGAGTGACTCATCTATTTTTCTTTGTAGGTGAAATTGGAATCCTTTGCAATGCTCTCCAGAAAATAAACTGAAGCCATGGACAGAACTGGGTCTGTCAACTGAGAATCTGTTGATGGAAATCCAACTATTTCTTTTATTTTATCTGAAAAAAATCTGAAAATCAAACTTTAATTTGAAGGCACAAACTTAAATTATTTTTTGAACAAGAAAGAAAGTCAACAAATAAATTTAAATATTCTGAAATGACAGCATATAAATACATACCCAAAAGCATAATGATGGATCTTTTTGGATTATCTTTGATTCGGAGATAATTAGTACATACTCTCAATGGAGGTAAAATTAATGATCTGTCACATTTTGTCAAAGTTAATTAAAATTTGTGACCTGCTTCCTTCAAGTTTCATCTATGCTTTTGTTATTTGCCATAGAGAATTGCTAAGGGAGTATATATCACTCAATATAGAACAAGCCTGTGATTAGAATTAAATTTTTCAATTTAATATAAATCTTAGCCTTCAAAGGTCATTTTCTGTCTCAGTGAACTATGATTCTAAGTTCAAAGCTTGTAACAAAGCCATAAAGCAATAGCTTTGTTATGTTGCCTGTATAGATTTTCTTTAATTTGGGAGCCTATTAAATATTTGTAAACATTAAAGTTCATAGCATAATATGAAACACATTTGTCTGTGTTTTATTCTAATCATAAATACTGCTGTGGAAGACAATAGAACTCCCCACCTGATTCCCACAACTTGTAGTATCATTTTCCACTTAATTGTCAAATTTGTTTTGGGAAACATTTTGAAGTTTCTTAAGATGCAACAGATGTTAACTAATAGCCTGGCTGGGAGATATTCAGTAAATATTCATTGAATGAATAAAAGAGTACATTATTAAATAGCAAACCCTCAACAAAAGTGAGAATTTTAATTATGTTAAAGAAAACTTTAGTGATTACAAAATTTTGCACTCACTTTCAAATATTTCTTGGATTGAAATACTTCTTTCATTGGTTCTATTAGAAATATATTAGTTGGATAATCTTGTGACATGGGAGAATGATCAAAGTCTCAGATTTCCAACCGGAGAGGCTCATTGTGATAATCTAAGTCGTGTTTGGATGGCCAACAGACTTTGACTTTTGTTGGTTGTGCATTTTACATGAACACATGAATATGTGAGAAAGAGTGGGGGAAATAATAATGTCTTAAAGGTTATGCTTTGAAATAATTCTCACACCACTTGAACATTTTATTTTGGAAATAATTAAATCTTAAAGGATTTTTTGTAGTATTTCTTCAAGTATGATTCTCATACCAACTGTGTCATCATCAGCAGTCAATCCCAGGCACCATCCCAGCTCTACCCAATAAGAATATCTGGGAATGGGACACAGAGACCTGCGTTTTTAAGTATAGCAGGTGATTTTTTTTATACCCACCAAATCTACTGGGTACATTAAGTTTGAGAAAACCTGACTGTTGGTTAATTCTGCCACTTGCCGATTATGTCACTTTGCATAAGTCACTTCCCCTCTTTGGACCTCAGTTTTATTTGAACAATGAGGAAGTTAAACTAGATGAATCAAGGTCCTTCCAGCTTTGAAATACAATTCAAATATTAACATGTGCAGCTGTCCCTAATCACTAATGGCGTACAATAATACTCATGTAAGCATGCCATCTAGGTGGAAAGAACAATTTAATCTGAATGTGTCTGAGGTTTCATTGTTTTGAAATTGGGATTTTCATGTATCTTTTTCCTCATGCCTTTGTAGAACCCATTGACAAGCACTGATTCTAAAAACAGAAGTGGACTTTTTCTCTAGTGCTTCACTAGAGCCCAAACACTTTGCAAAGGGACTATTTTGATAAATATTTCTTTACTCTGCATTAAATGTAAATTAGAAATTTTTCTGACTTTGGAACTGAAATTTATATAGGATTTTAGACTGAATATTTTCTTTTCAGTGTGTTTGAAGTCAAAGTTTAGGTTTGAGTTGTGATTTTGGCAGAAAGACATTACATACTGAATGGAAGATAATCTTTGAAGTTTTAGTAATGTGATATTCAGTACTCAGCTCTTTTTATCTGGATATAAAAACCCAGCCTAGAGCAATGGAACTCAATACATTTCTATATGTTATTATTATCATCTGTTTAGTATCTAGTAAATGAACAGTTTTTTTAAAAAAATAATAGTAATATTTTACTGACAGCTAAATCCTGTTGTGTCTAAACTAAAGAAATACATATAAGAACATTAAAGGTGTGTAGTATTAGTGCTCAATAAGTTTCTGAAAGGAGGAATCTAACTTTTAATCCTAGGTTTCTAAGTTATATAATTTAGTTGTGTTTCAAAGAATCTACCACTAATAGGTCAACTTCATAAAAACAAGAACCTTGACTATCTTTTTCACCTCTGAAAGCCTTAGCATGTAGCACACAGCAGGAGCTCAATAATCTTTTAAAAATTTTCCTATGAATTGAATCACAGGGAGTATAGTAAAGATCATCTCTCACAAATAAAGTATTTTGCAAGAGCAAGTTGAGAAACAAATAAATTTGTAATTTTCCCTTTTAAAAGCTACTGGAAATTTTGTGTCTTAGTCTAAGTTATGATTTTTAAAAGAAAGATATTATGCCCTGTACTCAGTTTGGACTGGATTATGGCTAGGTAATTTGTATTTATACTGCTTCAGTAATAACTGACATAGGGTAGTGCTTTATAAATGTTTGTTAATTAATAAAGAGAAAAAATTACATGAATGAAACGTCTCCGTTATCCACAGTGGGGATGAAATGGTCATAAAGTAATGAGTGACTTGCATAACGGTTGCAAAAAAGTCACAGAGGAGACAAAATAAAAAAGCCTATAAAAATAAACTTTGTAAAGGAAAGAGAAAAAACATGATCATAGCTTTCTCTTCCAGATGGAGTGTGCACCTCACACACACAATCACTGTCTCTTAATAGCTTTTCTGTGTAGTTTCAAAAACTCTAAGCTGTAGTAGATGTAATATGTGCTATAGAGGGCTCTAGTATTTCTGTGCTTTGAAATTTCTCCTCATTTATAACCTGATTTTCAACTCCGTTAGCTTTAAGGCACAGTTTACCTTTTCATCTATAGTAAGCACAATTCTTTTAGAGAATAAGCTCAGAATAATAAGCAATTTCAGAGAAGATTAATTTCAGCCCTCCAGCATATATACAACTCTCTTCTATAACATTATTCATAATTGTTCAGGATTACTCTTTAACAATGCTTGTTTTGTATATTTCTTGCACATTGTTTCTTTTATGACAACAATCTCTAAATAGCATAACAGTCGTGAAAAAAAAGACAACCAGCTGTGTCTGAGAGATGGACTGAAGCCTTTAAGAAGAAAATGTTACTGCAGGAAACGTTAACACTTGCCACCTGCTTTTTGGGGAAGGAGGGTGTGCTTAAATGGATAAAAGAAAAATGGCAATTAGCTTAAACTGCAGTCCTTAATTTTCCTCATATCATTCTTATGTGATAGGTGATGCCCAAAGAAAGTAAGTGGATCAATATATTTCATTGGGGTTGTTATAATCTGTGCATGCTTTGGATGCCTACGGTTAATTCTCCTTAGAAGTAAATTAAGGAATGTCTATTAGAGAAGAAATAAGCTTTGCCCTTTCTGAGGTCTCTTGATTTCTAAAGGTTTAAAGGAAACACCAGCTGCATTCTGTCTTTTTCTGCAATCACCTTACAAAGGGTTGATTTCCACTATTATTGTGAGTGGTCAGGAGAGAGTGGAGTTTAGATTTAGAAAGAAAGGATCAAGAATGCACCTCCCTTTGTGTCTTTGAGTTTCTCCTTTTTGTCTCTTTTCAAAAGTGTGGCTCTTGAGTTTTGTTAAGAAGTCACTCATTCTCTCTCTCTCTCTCTCTCTCTCTCTCTCTCTCTCTCTCTCTCTCTCCTCCCCCCTTCTCCATCCCCTCCCCCGCCCACACACTTTTTTGACCACCAAGAGGCTACAAGATGAGTTGAAAATTCTGCCAGTGATGGCACAAAGTGTCTGGCCCTTTCCCTAAACCTCCAGTTACCCTGTTTGGAAAAGAAAACAGTTTAAAGTTGTTCCATAGAGAGCCTCCAGCCACTAGCGCCACCCAGAAGTAGAGAATCAGCCTGAAAGAACAGCATTACTTGCAAACCGTAGCTGTTGGCCTAAGAAGGCTTTTGAGCCCCTCCAGCTTCCAAATACTCCTTGCCACTGCCAATCCTGAAGCTGAAGAACCCGATAAGCTCCATTTCCTTGGCCTAACAGCAACAAGAACAAAATTTAATTTTGGGATAAGAAAGGAGGAAGCAGAACTTTCCCAAACTTTCCATTCCCAGATATTCTTAGGAATGCCAGGGAAACAAAGGGCTCCCTGCAGAGTTTCTCTTGGGGAAAAAATTTGTTTCCCAGCGCAGAGGGCAACACAGGATTACAAAATAGCGGTTTTATGACCACGATGTATCTCCTAAGAGAACGTGCCTGAGGCTGGAGCGGAGGGAAAATGGACAGTCTCTCCCCATCTTCGAGAGGAGTTTCTCAGAACCGCGGACAGCACCCACTCCCCGAGAGAGTACTACCTGCAGGAAAGGAGGTGGTGAAGTCCCAAAGCCTATGCTTTTATGGAGCAAAAGTCAGGAGGGGGATAGAATTTAGAAGAAGTTAATAAAAAGACGAAGAAATGTGACTCTGACAATTGCCTCGCTCACTGAAAACTCTGAATGAATTTTGACTGAGCAAAGGAAAGATAGAATGGACAGGCGTGACATCTATTCCTTTGAAGATAAGTCCGGTGTTTTGTGCTTTACACGGATCAAAGCCAGGTGTTCTATTTTTGTTAGTGGTGCATTCCCATGTGATACTATTTGAGACTGGAAGATGTGGCATCTTTAGTAGTACTGCTCTGGCAATCTGATCCAAATGCTAGTTTTCTATCAAGCTGAATCTACCTCGAGAGACTTAATCTCCCTGAGTCTCAATTTCCTGTCTGTAAAATGAGAAGGAGGCAGGCCTAACTGATAAGATTGTCAAAAAGATCAAATAACATCTTGTGTGTATAGAAACTTTCTCAGTCACTTTCAGTTGCATCTGACCATTAAAGAGTTTCTTATTCTGATGTAAAACACAAACGGGCTCCCATAAGAATTGGTTATTAATATTTTGTCATTTTGGTCCAGCAACATAATCCCAGTTGACTTCTCTTTCCAAAGAGATGGATAGTCAGTGTTGGGGACACCCTACAAAATGACTCTCTGGTTTCCATTTGAGAGTGACTAAAGCAGAATATGAACTTCTCAACTCAGTCCAAATATAAATATATACACGCACACACACATACATACATACATATACACACACACTAACATATAACTTAATGTCGTGAGTGATAAAATAATGAAACGTGCATGAACCCAACGCTAAAATTGTTATTTTGTAAAAGATAATTTTGGAGATTGAAATGAAAACTTCTCGTTTGAAGATAAAGGCAATAGACATTCACTCTTCTACCCCCATTTCTGATATTCACACACCATTTTACAGTTTCCTTTTCCTTCTAGAGCTGTAGCAATACCAGTTTTATATCATAACCTCCAAGAAGCCGACTTTTATTTTGCAGCCAACGACACCTCTTTCAGCTGGAAATATTGTGTTGTGTTTGTTTTATGAAATACTTAACATATATAAAATTTATTTAAGAATCATCCTGCTCCATACAGGTTGTCTTCTTGAGGAACCAACACAAGAAGAAATAGCCTCACTTTGCTGCTCAAATTTAAGGTCATCGTGGGCAGTGAGAGTGGTCAGACTTTTTGTCTTTCCAGGGGCAGGAAGTGGAGACCAAATTTTAAAATAAAAGTCATCGGTACTGTGTACTGTGGTCAAGCCATTTCCCTCTCTGAGCACTTCACTCAAAAAAAAAAAAAAGCAAGCAAGAAAACCAGGGTAGTGACCCAAATGTAAATAACAATTCTTGACAAATCAAACTGTACAAATTAGTTTCTCAACTATGAATGTGATAAGAAAGCATTCTATTCCTTTAAGAATACTGCTCTATCCCCACTCCTTGAAGGGTTGCAGAAAAAATGTAGCCCAAATCAGCCATTGCCGGTATAGTTTGACAGAGGGAAGAGAGAATCAACTAATATATAACGATTAAAACGCAATTTGTTGCACGTTTCTGATTCAATTCAACAAGTACTTATTTGACCATGCACTTCCTTTCCAGCGCGGGACCAGGCCCATTTAAATGATTACTGCGAGAGCCATGCCACAGCGCCTCTGTGACCCCACTGCCCCGAGCTGATCCCACAGGCACATGTTTCCCCCGATGCACCACCCCATTTCTGGACCTCCTCTTCTCCTCCCTCCTCTGGAGCTCTCTGAACTGAAAGGGAGAGTCTTTTATTTTTCAGTCCTGGCTCAAAATCAACCCAGATGGAACTGCAAACGAAATTAAAGTTCCATCCTCTCGACATACAGGCCTGGGCAGTGGGATTTGAGCCAACCCCACCCAGCCTTAGCCTGCCCTGGATTTACCAAAGCCAGCCTGGCGGCTTGGGGATCAGGAGTAAAGCTGAAAACAATCGCGTGTCTACTCAGCCTACACTTTTTCGCATTTCTGACGGAGGTGGGGCAGGGGAGGGAGCTGGAGCGGGGATAGATTTCGAGAGGGCGGAGGATGAGAGGATGAGAGGCATCGAAATAGTTAGTTTTTTTAAGTTCAAAAGGGGAGATGGCACTGAGATGGAACTTGAAAATACGCCTTCAGATTCGCCCAGGCAATGTCCTATGCTTGGGAGGGTGCAAAAATGCGCCTCGAAGACCTCGCCTTCGAGTCGGTTAATGAAAACCAGTTCCTGCCCCCACAGCCCCCGACTCCTCCATCCTTTAGTGGAAGGTGGGCGGGCTGCTCTTGACCTTAAATATCCACACGTTGACGTCGTCTAGGACCACGGACAGCTCCCGCCCCGCGGTCCTTGGGCCCTCGGATCTCCGCACAGTTCCACCCTGGAAGACCAGGGGTGTTGCTGCCTGGATTGGCCTCCTTTTGCTCTGCTCCCTCCCCATCCACCCCTGGAGGTCTCCTAAGAGCCTGCAGTCCAGCTTTGAGCTAGGCGCCCCATCAAGGGCCAGAGCCAGAGAGCCAAGAAGGGAGTGCCCCGTGAAGACCGAGGTCCGCAGCTCGCTGGGAGCTCGGCTTCAGCGTCTGAGAGACCACTCAGGAAGATGAAAGCCGTCCCCAGAAGACCTCGGGGCAGAGATGATCTTGCTTTTCTCCGCAAAGGAGTCTGGCTTGTCAAACCAGCCCAAGTTTTGGAAGTCCATGTTCTCTTCTCACTGAGGGAAAGGGGAGAGAGACCTCTCAGAAACCACTCTGCAGAGTGCAGCTGAGATTTCCCAGGAAGGTAAGCCCAGTCACCCTGCTTTCTCCTTCACATCCCATCTCCAGCCCCTCTATCCCAGATCTTTAGGGGGAGGTTTTGGCCAAATGAGAAATTCCCTCACGCATAGTCACTCTTTTCAGAGTCTCCGTTTCACTGATCACTGGGTGGTGTCTACACTCCCCTCCACCCTTTTTTCCAGATATGTCAATCTCTAATCCTGCAGAAAGAGTTGAGAGGAAGGCTGGTCACCAGGGCCAGGCTGGGGTTAAGGCCTGGAGGTTCTTGCCTTCTGTTGGAAAGTGGGGAGGAAATATGATATTCTTCTACTTCAGGTTGGTCTCCTATGCTGGCTTCTACTTTCAGTGTAGAAACAAAGCTCGAGGAGAAAATGTCTTCCTGTTCCCCAAAGACTAAAGAAGCTTTTCACAGATATAGACTTTGTTGAAGGAGTTAGAACTCTCTGTCTCTCTCTCTCTCTTTCTCTCTCTCTCCCTTTCTGTGTGTGTGGGGAGAGGGGCGAAGTTGTAAGGAGGCATAAGGGGCGTATTTCAATTCAACTGAGCAATATCTTCTAAGACTTTGGTCTCTGTGAACCCAAAAAGGACTCAGGGTTGGCCCAGGAGACGGCGGTCAGTGCAGAAGCCCTGGCATACGTGGGGGTGGGGGTAGGGAGAGGAGATGAAGGAGGAAGGAGGAAAGATGCCTCCTAGGTTTCCTTCCTGGTTGGGCATTGGAATGAGAACGCAGATGCTCTATTGCCTTTAGGGATTTATAATTTAAATCATTGCTTCTGGTTATGGGCAGAAAGTATTTGTGAAAGGAAGTCTGGAAATCTGAAAACTAAATACTCAGACTGAGGAAAATCCCAAATATCTGACACCTTCAGGCAAGTGTTAAATGCCCCAAGAAGACCCTAAATTGGGGAGTGTAAAAAATACACCAAGGTGATCTTTGCAGCACTTTTTGTACCGGCAAATATTTTTGAAACAAGACAAATGTCCATCAATAAGAGACTTTTCAATAAGTTATAATCCACGTACTAGAATATTATGCAAAAGATGGAAATAAATGAGATAAATCTGTCAAGAATATCAAGGAAGTCTTGGAGGTATTGTTAAGTAAAAGTGAAGCTTCATCACATTTTCATTTAAAAAAAAGTTGTTAATGGTATATATGTATGTACCTGGTCTATAGGTATATCTTTATGATCACAGAGAAAAGAGACTGGTGAGCACCAGAATCTTGACATTGGTTACTTCTGGGACTGCGTCCGGGGTCAGAGACTGCTGCTCTCATTCTTTGCCTTATATATAGTTTAAAGAAGAAAAATGATGACGTTGAAGATAAACTGATCTTAGTTTTTCTGCTGTCATTTTTATTTTCTTTATTTCAATAAATTCTGTAATAAACAAATCCACTGCAATCAGAAAAAAGAAGTACATGACAATGCCAATTACTGATACATCTCTCCCTTTTAATCCTTTGAAACAAAGTTCCACCATCTAGAGTTCAAACCTGTTCCCAAGGCCAAGGGTACTTTACATGAATATGACATTCCTAAATCCAGTGTCAGCCTGGTTATTGATGCCTTTAAACAAGAGCTCAGAGATCTGCATGCTCACCAAGAAGAAAAGAGCATATCATCATATTTCCCTATTTCTACTTTCTGAATCAAAACTTAGTAAAGACGAAGTTTTGCCATTTCTCTGGGTTGACTATGCTCATCTGGATTAACAATGCTCACCTGGATTGACAATGCTCACCTGGATTGACAATGCTCACTAACCTTGTCTCGTTTTCAAGGTAATTTCTGGAATTGCCAAGTGCCAGAGGATACTCAGAACTTTGTTTTTGTAAACCTTTCTGAATAAAGAGACAAAAGAACATAGTGATTAATCAAAGGAGTTGAAGTTGGACTGAACCTTGGGTTTTACCACTCTCTGAATATATGGCCTCAAGCTACTTATTTACCACCTTGTGATTTTTTTCTCCCTCATCACTATAGGTTTGATAAAGAGTTTAGGAGAGCAATGTCAGTTATTATCACTAGCCCTGCCTAGAAAAAGTCTAATCAAGGGGCAATGGAAACCTGTTCGAAGCAACTTAGATCTTTTCTGGATAAAAATACCCAGTGTGGCCAAGAGGGACGGAGTTAGAGCAATGGGAATAGATTAAGGAGCCTGAACCTACAGTCTGCCTACTTGGAATAAGATGATGGGTGTTAGAGTCAGACCTGGTGGATTCAACTCCTGGCTTTTCCATTTATGAGCTATTTGCACATGAGCAATTGTTATCTCTCTGTACCTTTTGTTAACGAAATGCCCATGATGGTGGCTGTGATAATTAAATGAATTCTAAGCATTCAGTAATCATTAGCTTTTAAGTGTCTCTTGCTTTCTAAAAGCAAAATTGCTTCAGATGCTGTCGGTTACCTACCAATATCCTTTGCCTTTTCCACATCAGTGCAGGAAGGCTGACATCCAACTGTCAGCTCCCACATTTTTCTTCTTGAAAGTGTTATCTGGATTCAGGGGATCCATGCATGGATCCTGCACTCGTGGTAGACAAAAAGTGTCTGGAAATTAGTAATCCCCATCAGCTTTCTGCTGATGACCAATGAGAGTCTATAACATCTTTTTTCTTTTCTTTTCTTAAACTGGCTCCCGGAGGTTTCTCAGTGGGATTAAGCTCAGTTGCCCACAATAATAACTGCTTGATAACACTCTCTTTAATTATTGCCTTTTCTTTCCCGTCTCTAATTCCTAATTTTATTTCTGCAGTTCCTAAATAAACTATATGTGCTAGAATCCTTTTCTCAGGGTCTGCTTCTGGGACAATCTAAACTAAGACAGAGGTACATTGTGTATTGCAATAATTACTATGGTGGTATGTATTGTTCATATAAGCTTCTGCATTATTTCCTTCCAAGATTCACATTCAGAAGCTCATAGCCTATGAAATTATTAATTTTAATATTTTTTACTCTTAACTCATATATTTTCACTTCTTTTTCTTGCAGTTCCCAGGATTCCAAGGAATATACAAGATCTTAACAACTGCTACCACCTGGTAACCAAGTATGGACACAGTTTGGACCCTTATCACCTTGTAAGTGAAATGCCCTTGTTTGTCTGAATTCCATTCCATAATTTACTATTTAGCCTCTTCAAACTTCCAAAAGAAGATTCTAAGCGGGCTTTTCATCTGCATTGAAAGTAAATGCCATTGTTGTCACTGTCATGTAGGAATCCGATAAGCAGACCCTTATCTTTCTTAAGAATATGGCTGGAAATCTGATTATGGATTTAGGCCAATGTACCTATACTTCAAAAACTCTAACCCCAGATAGACACACAAAGATAAATTGAACTTTCCTGTTCATGAGTCTCTCGGGAGGAGAAATGCCTCTAGTAGCAGGGGTAGTCTGGAGTCAGAGTAGGTTTTCATCCTGGCTCCTTCTTTACTACTTGTGTAACTTTGAGAAGTGTATTTAATCTTGCTAAACTCTGGTTTTCTCATTTGCAAATTGGGGATAATAATAACCCAGACACACTTTACAGGTTTTTTTTCCTTCCTAGGGATTAAATAAGGTAATGCATATTAAGTACTAAACACAATGGCATATTGTAAGTGTATGAGAAATGTTAGCCCTCGTTCTAAGTACTGATAATAATAACAACAGCACTTTGTAGAGGAGCCATAGGGACCATATACTATATACTGAATTTATAAAATTTGGAAGCTGGAGAGAGACCATAGAGATCTTGCAGCATAGCAATCTCTTAATCAGGGTAAGATGGGTAGCATTCTATGAACATGCAATCAGTTTTAACAAGCAAACATAATCATTTAACTGTTCAGTACATGTTAGGTATGTCTGTTGGTAGTGGTAGTGGTGTTGTTGGAACTACTGGCAAAGGGGAGAGCTGGTTGTTAGAAGGTATTAAGGTTATAGGTCAGTGCAGATTCTATTCATAGTCACCTAGCAAGTAGCCACGGATAATGCCTAACACCAGCTGAAAAGAAGGGACCATTTCTCTTCTCCAGGTCAGAATGTAAACAGGGACCCATCTACCTAGGAACAGGAGGTGAGACTTCTTACGTTCAGTTTGTAAGAGGGAAAAGCGAGTTTATGCAATATGGCACTGAGATGGAAGTACATAGAAAGAGAGGAGGTAGCATGACTTCTGCCTAGACACTCTCAGTGGGTTGATCTCTAGATTGGCCAGTTGACCAATTCCCAGTATAGAATGAGTATCCATAGTAGGTAGGTCGCATAGAGACTGGAGGAACACATGGTGCCATTTCTTAGAAATATCTGCTCCTTTATCTGCAAGTCCCTACATTGGAGGCCTTATCCAGTGCAAACTTCTGGAATTCATTCAGAAATTTTAACCCAAATAAAGTTGGGCTGCCTTGTGTCCTGTCTGATGATAGTCTTGCTTTCTAAAGAAATATCCTTATGGCAAAAAAGCATTATTGAACAAACTAATTCTTTACTGGAATTTTTGGAAAAGGTGTCTAAGAAAAATCCATTTTTCTTCATACAACAAAATTCCCTGACACTCCATAAATTTCTCCTTTCTCTCTCCCTTGTGTTTTCTGTCTTGTAAACCTCCGGCCCACGAGGCTTTTCTTTCTTTTTCTCTCCCATATTTGCTTTCGTATCTCTTTTCGATTTTCTGGCTCTAAAGATAATCTCGTGTTGTGAGTATATAGTTTTGTAAAGTTCTTCCAGGGAGTGTGTAAGATAAAAGTTTGAACAACGTGCGTGTAATCAGTGGGCTGCGCTGTGTGTGCTGGCCATAGAGGGAGTCTCTTCTCACCAATGGGTCCAGTCCTCAACTTCAAGGGCAATTTGGAGAGGTTTTCACTTGCACTGATTGCTCCATAATGATGAGAAAGCTTCTCAGGATGGGAAGCTTACTGGGAGGGGATGTGGCTTGGTGGAGATAGCCCTGATCTAAAGTGAGTCCTGGGTCTTCTCCTAACCAGCTCTTTCGGTTCTCTGAACCATAGTTGCTTCATTTGAAACATGGGCATAAGAAAATCTGCCCTCCCTGATCTGCAGTGTGGCAGAAAATAGTGATGAATAACATCGAAGCGGATTATACTGTCTGGGTTCAAATTCCAGCTTTGCCGCTCACCAGCTTGATGACCCAGTGTCTGTTTTTGATTTCTATGTGCCTTCTGTTTGTCATCTAACATTAACCGTAATAAAAATAAGAGTATCTAACAAATAGAGTTGTTGTATTAATATTTACAGATATAGTGCTTTCAATAGTGCCTGGCACATAGCGATGATTATTACTTATTACCTTAGCTATTACCATTATTATAATCATTCACCTGGCTATTGAGAAAATCAAATGGGACAATGCATTAGAAATGCTTTAAACCTTCAGGCCGCTACACAAAGAAAAGAAAACCTTATATCGGTTGCAGTTGCTTTCGGCAACCATTCCACACACACACACACACTGCACACACACCACACAGCTTACCACTAAAACTGGCTTAACCTGTAAAGAAATTTATTATTTCTCATGACAGTAAGTCCACAGCTGTGACAAGCAGGCTCCCAGTGTCATTACTCTGGGCTCTGCCCTGTGAATGTGCTGTCTTTGTCTTCACAGTGATTTCACTCATGTTCACAGGATGGTGACTGACAGAAGTTGAAGCCAGCTGCTTCCTTTCTGCTATGGTCTGAATGCTTGTGTCCCCCCAAAATTTATATGTTGACAACTCTCACTCCTAAAGATGTTGGAGCTTTGGGCAGTGCTTGGGAACATGAAGGTGGAGCCCTCATGAATGGAATTAATGTTCTTATAAAAAAGACCTCACAGAAATCCCTCTCCCCTTCTGTTATGTGAGGACACAGCAATAGAGTGCTAGCAATGAGTCAGAAAGTGAGCTCCCATCAGAACTTGACCTTGATCATGCTGATGCCTTGATCTTGAACTTCTCTGCCTCCAGAACTGTGAGAAATAAGTTTCTGTTGTTTATAAGCTGCCCAGTCTGTGGTATTCTCTTATAGCAGCCCAAATGGAATAAGATATCTTTCATCTTATTGGCCAGTGTAAGTCAGGTGCCCATCTCTGGATCCAAACATTTCTTAAGAGAATATCATTCACTGATTGCCTTAACCCTCAGTGTCTAAAATAATTATAGGTAAATGAGATGCTATGATTAAGCCTGGCTAATCAGGATCCATCCTTTGAAACTGATGATGTGAGTCACGTGATGTCTTAGGGCCCCAGCAGGAAGCAGATGAGATATAAAAACAAATTAAATGACTATAAACTTGTGGATAAAGTTTAGGAAACTAAACAAGGGTTGGTGCAGTCCAGGGGCTAGCAATGACCGGGAGCCAGTACTACCCCTTTGCCTGAGGAGTGGGGAGCTTCCGCCTAGAACACACACACAGAAATGTGGATGGACAAGGCTGCCTGAGAGAGTCTTCGTCCGTTCATAGAGGTATATGGTCAACATGTAATTACTTAGCAATGGAGGAAGCTAGCAAAATAAATACCCCAACCTTAGTTTCCTACCACTTGCTAAAAACCACAGTGCAAAGGAGATATTAACACCATCAGTGCACACCCCTCCCCAGGTCAGGCACCCAGGCCCTCGGTCAGAGTACAGGATAAAGATGCAATTGGAAGAGCAAATGGAATAGTGAGCACAAATGAATGGTGAGCACATGTGGGCTGCACAGGGAAGGGACACAATACCTGAACAAGATCTTGTCCTGGTAGGAAACAGGAAGGGAATGTTGGATAGATATATAACAAGATTCGCTCTGAGTATCCTCTTTCAAAATAAAATTGTTCTGTTTCTTTTTCAAATATGAATTACATGAAATTGCAGACGTCTCTTGTTTGCAAGTACAATCTACCCTCGAGGGAGCCGCACACCAAGATAACAAAAGGCCGAGCTGCCACTACTTGATGAGGGATTCAGGGAAAGGAGAATGTCCTGACCTTTCAAAGAAAAGTGAGGAAATTCATTCCCACGAGGGATTGCAAAGGAAAGTGGCTGTTCTCTTGATAAAGCCAAAGAGGGCAAGCCTAATGAGGCTTTAGCCAGTTACAGGGTGTAACTTACTGAATGGTGTTGGCTGCCTTGCAATGTTTCAAGGCAATTTTTTTGTAAGACATAATTAGTCAGAAAAGATTTGGATGTTGCCATTTTCCAAAGGAAACTTGATTACATTTAGTAATAGAGAAAAATGTTCCCCTTGGAAAGTCTCATATTTCGATGCAAAGTGGTATCCAGAATTTAAACAGTGTGTTATTGCCTAGTATGAGGATCAGCTCATTAGTTCTGCACTAAATGTCAAGATAAACAAACCCTATCCCTCAAGGACTTCAAGAAGCTCTATGACTAAGTGGCACTGTTAGTACCCATCAACGGTGAGGAAAGTCTACACCCGCAGTTCTCAGTATGAGCTGCACATTAAAACTACACAGGGAGATCTAAAAAAAATTAAATGCAGACTCTACCCCAGAGCAATTAAAAGAATCTTTCAGTGAGGTCCAAGCATTGGTACTTTTTGTAAAGCTCCCTAAGTAATTCTAATATTCTGCCAAGGTTGAGAATCTCTGGCTTATAGGATGCTTCCGTCTCTGAGAGATGCAGCATGCCCAAATCAAGCAGATCTTTTGTTTTGCTGATTAACTCACTGGTTCAATTCAAAAAGCCATTCTGGTATATGGAACCTGTGGCTTTGTTTTGCTGTGTCTTTCAGCAAGATATTGAGGCAGAACAATAGAAGGGTTAGGGATGGGGGCTCTGAGATCAGGCTGCCTGGGTCAAGTTCTGAGTTCATTCATGGGCTATGTGATTTTGGGAAAGTTACTTAACCCTTTTGATTAAAAGTTTCATAATCTGTAAAATGGGAGCAATGGTAGAGATTACAACATAGATCATATTGAAGATTAATTTAAGATGAACTTCATCTTTATAAAGGTCTTAGTATAGTGCCTGGCACAGAGTGAACTCTCGATAAATACAAACTATTATTGTGGATCTACATTTAAGGCAACTGGAAGTCTCAGAAGGATCCTTGCATTCTGCTCACTTGGCTCTGTTGAGTTCTCTTTGGTATGGCCTTCAAGAGGTGGGGATGTTTAAGTAGCTGGATCTTTTGGCCCCTTCCAACCCAGAGTCTATGGGTTTATAAGATGCTTTGGAGTCACTCTATATGAAAGACAATGGCATCCACAAGTAGAAAGCCACTATTTATTGGGTGTGCCAGGCACCATGTTAAGCACTTTACATCTTCTCTCAGTTAATCCTCATAAGAATCCTATAAAAATAAGAAGTATCCACCACTTAATGATGAGGATCCTTTGGCCCAGAGAGGATGGACAACTTTCCCAGGACATTCCAGCTAATAGCTGACTGAATTAGGGTTCAAATCCAAGTTTTTCTGGTTTTAGAGCTCATGTTTTGTCAACTGGGCCATGGCGCCTATCTTTAATGACACTAATGTTAGGACTGCTGTGACGTCTTTTCTTGGAGAAAGGAAAAAACCAAAACCTTGCAGAACAAGTGGGGCCATGTCCCAGGGATGGAGCCTCCTTAACTAACCTCTTCCTTTCTATGACATAAGTTAAGGGAAGACATCATGGAACTGGCTTTGGGCTACAGAGAGTAAGTAAAGCCTGAATTTAGTGTTCTTGGGTCCAGACCTTTCCTTGGAAAGAGAATTCTCTTCCCCATGGTTATGCTACAGGATGGGCTAGGAGGCAGTGTTGTTCCATGGGGAAGAAACACCTGCCTTTAGGGATCTTCTGAGGACCCACTCTTGTGTTCAGCAGTGGAAGGTGACTACTGAGTGGAAGAGCTGCTCACAGCCTGGCTCTAATATGTTAATATGAGTCCATCCGTAACTACTAAGAAGCTGCCACTTACCTGCCACTGATCAGGGCACCAAAGCCTCTGTGATCCCACTTTCCCCTGCCTGAAATGGGGACATTGGGTCACACATGAATTTTTTCTGATCTTGAAAAGTGCTTATGTGCAAACTCTTAAAAAGGTAACATTTTAAATCACATTCACAAATATATATTTTAATAACCTCATTGCAAAAACAAAATCATGATAGGAATAGCCTAGTTTTATCGAGGATTTTATATGAGCCAGGCTTTACATGTATTGACCCATTTAAGCCTCAGCATAACCCCCATGAGGTATTAACCCTACCTTTCTACTGTGGAAACTATTGCCCAGAGTGGTTAAATAATTGCCTGATAGATTCTGTGGTAGATTTCTACTATCTATCAGGTCCCAGCAGGAAACAGAAGAGACACTCAGATTGAGTAAATTGGGAGAGTTTAATATTGGGACTAAATTTGAGGGTGGACAAGGTGAAGGGGAATCCAGAAGGCATAGGCAGCACCTCAGCTTATGCCTAAAGGGAAAGACCTCTGACAGTAGCTATGGCTTTGGGTTGGGAGGTAGCCAGACCACATGACCCAGCAGAGGGGGAGCTGGAGGAGTAAATGTCCCCCACCACTCCCCTCCCCTACTCCCCTCCCACCCTTTTTTCCCTCCAACCTCCTACAGCTTTCTCCATCAGCTGAACCCAGTTGGAAGTCAGAGGGCAAGAGACCCTTGATTCGGTCCACACAGGCTGACCACGCAGGACAGGGTGGGGAAGGGTGCAGAATGGACCTGATCTCAAGTTGGCCAATCAGCTCTTATCTCTCTAGAACGTGATAGAATTTGATATTGGAAACAGGGAGACATCAGAACTGTCATTGGAAATAAATACCGTTAATGGTTCGTGACAGGATGTCCATGAATTTCTACTGCTGAGTGATCTCGAGCTTTTCTGCTTCTATTCTTTTTACACATTAGGGTGCTCAGCTCCCCAGGGTCTTTATGGTAAGTCCCTTCCTTCTGCTTAACCCAACCAAAGTGGCTCACCATTCATAATTCAAAGGTCCCTGACTAAACAGCCCAAGTTTCTTCTGTCACCCTAGTTTTCATATTATTGGTATTTCGATCATTGCATTTATGTCTATGTTCCCAACTGTATGCAACAAAAGAGCTCGTATTTAAGAATAAAGAGAAGGAGAACAAGGAAGAGGGGGAAGAACAGAAGAAGAATAAGAACAAGAATGATTTTCAAAACTTGGAATTTAAGAACTTCTCTGATGTGATCTTGTTGAGAACCACTGGTAACACTCTTCGCTTTCTCATGTTGCTGTTTCAGAGAAAACATACACTATAGGTAAATTTTTATGAAGTAAATTAAAGTAATTTTTATAGAATTGGCTATTCTGATCAATTGAATTAGCTAGTTAACTGTTCAGCAGCTTTGAATTCTAATTCTCGTTGACATCTTCATTCAAATGTGAATATCTTATATTTCCTCCTTAATGAGTACAAAAGCACCCCAGAGAAAAGTTTCAAGCGTATGACCTGGAATTTTATGCAGATCTGCAGCGTTCCTTGAGCTCCCTAAAGAGTAGATTGGAAAGACACCACTCACTCAGATTTTCTGTCCCTCCTTGTAGAGAAATAAATCGGCCAGTCTCTTATTTTGCAAATATTCCTCGATCGATCACCTATGTTGTGCCTGCCTGGCAGTGCTCCTATCAAGATAAAAAATGAAAAGATCGTGTTTTTCATGGGGGCACGTGCTGTTCACTCTGCCTGGTAATACCTATTTTTGTACTTAGTATGTTAATAGAACTCTTCTTTAAATTATTATAAAACACATCTTAACAGGAAAAAAATGTTCGTTTGTTTCACTTTCCCTTAATTGCACCCACCAGTGGAGAGTATGGCTCTGTAGACTCCAGGTTTCTGACCAAGACTTTTCTATCCACCAGGGGGCAGTATATCCTTACGTAGAAAAGCACCTCGAAAGAAACAATTGGCTTTCTGAGCTCCTGGTTTTCAGACACAAGCCTTTGAAGCAGTGTTTCCAAAATGATTGACCCCATAAATATTAATTCTGAAGAATTACATGAAGAATGAATTCCACAGTCAAATAAGTTTGGGTAACTCTGGCTTAAGCAAAGTAAAAAGGTGTCCTCTCTGCAGGACTTCGCTGAATCTTTAAATATACTTTTGTGGTACAAAATTGACATTAGGGCATGATCATGCTGTGCTGGGCACTGTGATAAATACTTTGCCTGTATTGACTTATTTAATCTTATATTTAATATTATTGTAATATTTAATATTGTAATATTTAATATTACAATAACCCTATGAGATAGGTCTGATCCTATTCTACATTTTACAAATGAAGAAACAGGCACAGAGCTGTTTCAAACCCAGGCTGTATAGCTACAGAACTTGCATATTTGACCATTGCACTATAATGCTTTGCAATGTGAGACTCCAAGAGGGGATTTAATAGTCAGTGTTTCCCAATTTATTTGGTTTTGCAACATTTTTCTTCCTTCTAGTCTACGTAGAGGACTAGTGTTTAATAGAACACACTGTGAGAAATGTTTCTGTAATGAGATGACAAACGTCATTCCTCTTTAAAATTTAACTGAAAACGTAAGTCCACAGACCCATTACGTAATCAAACGGTGAATGTTCAGTTGAATTCTGATTTGATGGGAAGGCTTACTTCATGTTAATCTCTGCTTTCAAAGGCAATGCCACCGAACCCAGACTATTCATTGTGCTTAAAGGATGTTGAATACTTAGGTCTTTTCAGAAAGAAAAAAAGGAAAAAGTATGCTATAGAGAATAAGACTAGAAAGCCACTAGATAAGATCAGTAGGGGCTAAGACTAGCAGGGAAACTAAAAGGAGTCTGGAATGTTCTGGGGAATGGAGAAATGCTCACCTCTTCATGAGAGTCCAAAAATAAGACCGAAGTTCTGAATAATGTTGGAGAATTAGAGCTGGAACAAGAGTTGCACCTCTGGTCAACACACGGTCTTTCAGATGACAATTAGAACAGCTAAAGGGTACTCTTCCCAGAGGCTGGATGTCAGATAAGCCCGGTGGTTACTTTAAGCAGGATTTTCTAACCTTCGGTCATTTATATAACAATTTCATGATTTTTTTCCTATGAGAATACCACTGCTATTATTTATCTAGTATTCTCTAGAAATTGTTTTATACCTTTTTATGAATTCATTTTTTTATGAAAGCTTAATATCTGAGAATTCATGGTTTCGAAGGGATAATTTTTCTAATATAAATTTAAAAATGAAGAAATAGTTGTCTGTGTCCTATCTAAAAGTGATATGTGTACCATTCTTTGGAAATTCTTTTCTAAAGGATAACAATCTGCCAGTGTTATGATAAAAGAAAACGGTAGAATTGAGACTGAGTTAAGACAGGCGAAAACAAATGTGAAGAATAAGAAAAACAGTGAGAGATTAAACATATCCATCTCTACGTGGATGTACAATTTCAAAATCTTTTCATAGATTGTTCTAAAAACATCGGTTATTTTAATACAGTGATTGAATAAACAGGTGATCTACTTTATTAAACAGATGATCTTTTTCTTAGTTCTGTCTAATAACTGCAATAAAATATCAAATATACTTGTAATAAATTGTCACACCAAAAGAATGTTCATTATATGGGATATTTTATTTATGACAATCCGTATTGCAGCTTTATGTTAAATTAGACTTTTGGCTTTCTAGAAATCTATTTTGAATTATTAAAAACTTATCTTTTGCCTATAACGAGTAAAAGATATGTTAATATACTCTAAGTCACTTCATTAAAAGCATTTCACTAATCCATAGATTACCTATGGCATCAAACATTCTTCCATATTGGTATTTGACACAGAAATTGAAACAGAGACAGTTAAACCTGTTCCAACAAACTCTGAACCAGCAGATTATTTGATATTCCCTATAGCAATGTTATTCAATAGAATTGTTTATGATGATGCCGTAAATATAGCAAGTAGCTATTGAATTGGATTGGGCATAGTGTGGTATAGCCCATACCCAAAGTGTGAGCAATGATAATTACATGCAAATCACATAATGGAATAACCAAAAATTTATTAGAATAACCTATACATTTTGCATTATTTTCTCTCTGGACCTCGGATAGACAGAACAAATGCCAACCTGATTTTCTCAGAATCACATATCTGTCTGTCTTGGTAATACTATTTTCAGATTTTCTAATAGGCTTAAATTCTATTTTTTTTTTTATTGTTATTTGGTAGCATTAAAAAAAATTGCGAAAGCAACTTGAGTTTATTCATTTGAAAAACTATTTTGCAAGCCTACTCTTGGCAGGATTCTGGACATGCAGTGCTAAACAAGACAGACACGGTTCCTGTCTTCATGGAACTTTGATTCCAACTGGGTAAAGTGTGTTAACATCCAAAAGCTCCATCAGTGAGACAATAGCCTCCTGGGAGCATTGCCCAGGTAATCCAGGAGCTAAGGTGCACAGAAATCCTTAGGCGTGTGTACTTAATTCTAACACCCATGTGAAAGAAGCTAACCTAACCAAGAAAATGAGAATCTATTTACAAAACGTGTTTTTTCTTGTCCCCTGCTTTCCAAGTGATGTCCCCTTTCTAAGAGCGGCTCATACGGCTCAGATTTCAACTTGCTGAACTAACTTTCCTTTTTCCTTCCTTTCCTCTCTTCCTCCTTCCCTCCTTTTTTCTTTCCTTTTTCTAAAATTTTAATTTTAATGTTTTAAGTTAAAATCACCATTTAATATTAGTTTCATATGTACAGCAGAGCGGTTAGACATTTATATAACTTATGAAGTGATTCCCCCCATAAGTCTAATACCCACTTGGCATCATACATAGTTATCACAATATTATTGATTATATTCCTTATGCTGTACTTTACATCCTCATGACTATTTTGCAACTGCCACTTTGTACTGTTAATCCCTTCACTTTTTTCACTCAGCCCCCCAACACCCCTCCTATCTGGCAACTATCAATTTGTTCTTTGTATCTATGATTCTGTTTCTGTTTTGTTTGTTCATTTTTTTTGCTTTTTAGATTCCGCATATAAGTGAAATCATATTGTATTTGTCTTTCGCTGTCTGACTCAACTTCATACCTATTTTCATTCCTTCAGCCTTCTTCCTTCGGCTTCCATTCCTTCAGCTATTCCTTCCTTCCTTCATTCCTTCAGCCCTTCCTTCCTTCCTTTTCCTTCCTTCCTTCCCTCTTTCCTTCCATCTGTCCATTTGTCTGTCTATCTATCTATCATGAAGATTGGCTTTACACTTTGTGAAGAGAGTTTCTAAAATCATCAAGAACATATATATTTGTATAATGTTTTGTCGATGGCTCTGACATTCAGATTTAGGGAATTTATTGCTCTATATGTCAAAATCCTTGGCATTTTTAAGCAAGTGAATAGAAAAGCTAAGGCTTGAATCTAATCAAACATTTGCTCTCTATCAAAAATGGGTAACCTTAAATGATCAAATAGAGCCAGTTGTATACTTCAGAGATACTAGCCAATTTGATGTGCTAGAGCTATGCTTACTAGGCAGGGTAGTTACGATTTATAAAATAATGAGAGCTGTGGCTGGAAAGTATCTTAAAAATCTCCTCATGAAAGATAAATGGGTAACAATTCCAGGGCCAGGCAGGTAAAATGAATGTGGGGCATGGACAGTGCCTAAGACCCCAGAGGCTAAGCTGCTTGTATTCCTATCAAGCTAACTCTTGTCTAGTTTCATTGCCTGCTAAAATACTCTTTTAGCCAAACAAAATTAAGGCGATTTCATCTTTTAAGTACTAAAGACATAGTATCTAGGATCTAAAAAATTTTTAGAGCCTATTAACATGTTTGAAACCTAGAAAAACTGTTTTAGCTCAAAAACATAAAAAAAATTTTAAGATCAAAATTAACATTTCATTAGATGCCTACAAAATGTAAAATCCCAACCAATCAACCATAATTCAACTATTTTGTAGCTAATTTAAATTATATTTAATTTGGAGTGTGAATTATGATGGTTTTTAACATGCTTCATAGATTCAATGGGTGTGCAAGAGAAAGAATGCCTAGGTCTCTTAAAAAAATGGCAATACCAAACTTTTCTGGATGCCATATCGAGTCACCAAGTGGCCAGCTTTCAAGACCTAAATTACGCGCTTGTTGTCTAGATAAGAGTCATGTCCAGGGAGTTCAAGTGAATTGGACAAGTTCCCATTGCTATGCAAAAGCATGTCTCTAACTAGAACTTGCATCTCTTGACACTTGTATGAGGGTTTTTGGACTGAATATCATCTGCATCTGATTCATCAGGATGCTTGTTAAAATGAATGTTCATGAGCTGTACCACAACTCTACTGAATGAGAACCTTTGAGATTCACACCCAGGAATCTGCATTTTGCTCCACATAGTGCTGCCTGTCATTTTACCTTTTTCCAATGACATATTTAGCTATTTAGAGAGTCAGCTCTGGTCAGTTCATTGAGTCAGCGAGTTGATTAATTGGATTCAGTTGACCTGTTGGTATAATGCAGACATGATTAGTCTGATGGTAGTTTCTTCCTTCCTTCCTTCCTTTCTTCCTTTCTCCTTCACTCCTCCTCCTCCCTCCTCTCTTTCTCTCTCTCTCTCTCTCTCTCTCTCTCTCTCTCTCTCTCTCTCTCTCTCTCTCTCTCTCTTTTCTTTCTTTCTTTCTTTCCTCTCTCTTTCTCTCTCTCTCTCTCTCTCTCTCTCTCTCTCTCTCTCCTCCTCCTCCCTCCCTCCTTCCCTTCCTTCCTTCCTTCCTTCCTTCCTTCCTTCCTTCCTTCCTTCTTCCTTCCTTCCTTCCTTCCTTCCTTCTTCTACCTTCCTTCCTTCCTTCTTCCTTCCTTCCTTCATCCTTCCTTCCTTCCTTCTTCTCCTTCTTCCTTCCTTCCTTCCTTCCTTCCTTCCTTCCTTCCTTCATCCTTCCTTCCTTCTATTCCTTCCTTCCTTCCTTCCTTCCCTTCCTTCCTTTCTTTCAACTTTCTTTCTTTCTTTCTTTCTTTCTTTCTTTCTTTCTTTCTTGGAATGCAGAAAAATAATGCTTAGATTCTTTCCTCAATTATGTCATTGCATCAAGCATTTATTTCAAGGTTCTCTTGGAAGAGAAACCTTGGGCCTGCTGGTCAAAACTCCAGGAGACAACTGTGATGGAGGGGAACTGAGGACAGAGATGGAAGTGCTGACTCGGTAAGAGCTCAGGGATAACCACTGCAGCCACGCAACTGTCGATGCGAGAAATATCCAAACCTGTAGAGAATTTTTATAAGAGCTTATTTGAGCCAAACTGAGAACATGTGCCAAGGAGCAAGATCTCAAATGCTCCAGAGAATAACAATTTTGCAGCTTCTTTTATGCATTTGAAATTAAGGAGAGAAATAAGGAAGATTCCATGGAGGTAAGAGAAAGCAAGGTGGGGATTGGATTATAGGATAATTAACGTAATTATATGCTTTCTTGAGGATGATTATGGCTTATTTCAAAGATGCGTTAACCTAGCTGTACAGAAACAATGGATAAGGCTTGCTTAAGGGGAAGATAAATTTTTTACTAAAATGTTATATTCCTGGAGTGTGACTACCCTCTATGACCCGTCCAGTTAGGAATTTATGATCAGATCACACTGTGAGGTTACTTTTCCATAGAACCTCTTCTATTGTCCACACAACATTTTAGTTTCTCTGCCCTTAGGACTTTTTTTTTTTTAAATACATTAATTCAAAAAGCGGATGTAAGGATGTATGGTATGTTCCAAACATGTAAGTACCAGGTACTGTCCTAGGTGCTAAGGAATACATGATGAGCAAGTCAGACACAGTCTTAGCCTTCAATTGGCTTACGGTCTAGCTCAGGATAGGACAAACAAGGATTTAATTCCAGTCCTGCCACTGTCGAGCTTCGTGACCTTGGATAAGCCATTTCACCTCTCTGTTTTTCCATTTTCTTATTTTAACCTCTAGTTCAGCATAGCCCCTTTAGAAGTGCCAATGGTCTTAGAGAGTTGGTGGGGTGCCATCTACATTGATATTCCATTGGTGTTTGTCTTCCTACCAGTCCTTTCTTGTTTAATTCAGAGCTAGGCTATGCCAGACCAGTGACAAGGCTGTCTTCTCCACATGGCCCCACCCAGGGACCCCTGGGGCCAATTACATCAACTCTTTCTCGAAATTTGCTCTCCAAATTTGCTCTTATGTGCTCTGGCTACGTAAGAGGGTCACATCCATGACCTCATGGCTGTGGTGGCCCCAGCAGACCTCTCAGGGAGCTGTGCGAGTCACTGTAACCTCTCTTAAAGGCTTTCAGAGGAGCAGGATGCTCCCTGGTGGCAGTGCCATCGGTCAATAAACAGAAAAAAAAATTCTAGAGTTGAAAAATTCACTTCCAAAACAATACATACTGTGGTGTCAGATGGGTGGGAAGAAGAAGATAGAATGATATCCATGGTGGGGGTGGGGGGGACAATAACATTTGTGGCTATTAAGGAAAAATATGCATTCTTCCAATTACAGTCTTACCAAATCTGGCAAATACTGATGGGGGCATTTTTATGAACATTTAGGTTAATCTAGGATCTCCCATTAATAAATTAGTTTAGAATACACACTGGACTACATATAGGGAGTAAGCAGTAATACATAATCACTACTGATTTAACTAATATATATTGAGAAATATAATTTGCTTGGCATCATTGTGGGCACTGGGGATATGAAGATGAACAAAACAGTCTTTGCCCTCATGGTACTTAGATCCTAGTTAAGGGAGACAGAAAATAAAAAGAAAAAAAGACTCAATAAAAAGATATATATGACAGAATTTCAGGTAATGATAAGTGCTATGGAGTAAAAAAAAAAAAAGAACCAGAGAAGAATGTAGAGAATAAAGAGAGAAAGGACTGATTTTTAAGATACGAGGGTCAAAGAAGACTTCTTGACTGAGGTGACATTGGACCAGAAACTTCAATGAAAGGAGGGGGTGTTCTAGGCAGATATCTGAGGATATAACATTCCACACAAAGGAAATAGCCTAACCAAATATCTGGCACAGGCTGGCTGCTGTGTATTTTACCAGATACTGTAAATATTTGCTCGATGAGTTTATAAAATATGAGATAGGTATTTTTCAATGACATTTGAGAAAGCTGAGGTTCAGAGAGGTTAAGCAATGTGTTCAGGGCCACACAGCAAGTTAAGTGGCAGAGCCGGAAAATGATTGTGCCTTGGTGCTCTTCATTCCTGTTACTCCTGGGATTAGTCCTTCCTAAGCTTCACTGAATTCTGATTTTCTGTTTCCGCAACATAAGGCCCACTCACCCACCATCCTGAGCTTCTATCAACTCTGATTTCTGGAATTTGATGAAAATCTCTAGAGACAGAGCTTGGTATTAACGACTGATTGTCGTGAAAAGATAGATGAGGAACCCCTGAGAGACTAGCTGAGACATGTGCTCGAAGATGTCTAACGTTAAAGCCTCCGGAGTCATTGATAGGATTTGTCCTCACTGTGTTGTGGGGAGGGTAGCCTCTCCCAGGTACTCAGTCAGGCTGCTGACTCTGTTTCTTTCCTTCTGGGGAGAACCGGGTATGGAGAGTGGGTGTCAGTTACACCCGCCCTGACTAAGGAAATGTGCAGAATGGAAAGACAGCCACTACCCCGGGCTGGCCATCGTCTCCTTAGCAACAATAGCTGTGTACACATTCACACACAAACACTGCACCAAAACAAGCAAAGGTCACTCTCTCTGGGCACTTCCAAGAATGATCTCAATTTTTCATAAAACAATGTTTATAAATTAGATAGAACCCCGGAGCAGTCCGGGAATAGAAATAACCATTTTATGAGGCCTCCTGCCATTACATTATTTCTTGTTTGCTTTGAATGAGCAAAATACAATATGCAGCCCACCCCTGCCAGAGCCAAGCAAAGACCTCTTTACGAAGTTTGAAGCCCAGCAAGTTTGAATAGGGAGGCATTCTTGGTACTAGGGGCTTCATCCACAGCCTTTTGACTAGAAGAAGCTTAAAGGTAGGGGCTGTGACCTATTCATCGTTCATCCCAACATCGAGCATAGTTTTTAGCGCAACATAAGCATTTAAGAAATTATTTTGATTGTTGAATGAGTGAATATGTGACTGACTGACTGAATGAATGAATAATCTGATTCCCAAGGCTAGTCCTAAAGAAAATTAAAACAGCCAAGACCACAAACACTTTTGAGTCTCTGTTACATGTCAGAGCTTTAGACGCAATGGCACTGAAGAAGCGTTCCATTTTCTGTAACCGGCTTCCTGCTCTTATTGGCTTTTCCTCAGTCCCTCAGGGCCTCCATGCTGCTTGCTATATCCCTAACACAGGCGACTCTCCAATCCTAACTCCAGAATTCTTTCCCTCTCTACCTATAAAAATTCCCACTATCTCAGTCCCCTGGAATGTAACTGGTTGGCATGAAGAAAAGCATTTGATAAACTAAGTGCCTTAGTTGAGTTCTCTCAGAAGCAGACCCTAAGGCAAGGATTCAAGTTCATGTGGTTTATTTGGAAAGAGAGTCTGGAAAGGAAGGCAGCCAATAAAGGGTGCATTATTAAGTGAATTTCCACTATGGGCAACTGGACCTTAGCCCCATCTGGAAACTCTGAAAAATGGTGTGAGAAATATGTCACCTTACTCCAAGTTATCCCACCCAGGAGCAAGGGAGCTAGGGTCTTCACACACTGTCTTTCCAGCCATTGGTTGAGGGGTGTTAATTCTCTGGCTCTTCCAGGCTTCTTTGTACATGGGCAGATTGGCCTTTTTCAGTTTTAGAGAAAGCACTCGGGCAAAGCCGTGCTGATGTCCATGGTTGGATGTAACGGGGGCACATTGAAATGGTAGAGCTGGAGGAATGTGGCTAGGGCACCGACAGCATCCACCACCCTAACTCTCACGAGGCGAAATGGCTGATCGCATCTACCACAAATACCCTCTTAGAGGGATATGACTTTCTAAAGAAGAGCTTGGATGGTTCAATGCCTTAACTCAAATGAATGCCTCTCACATTCAGGTTGGAAGATGAGAGAGGATGTAGAGATTTGATGGTGGAAAGGGGAAAATGAGTCTCTACTTAGATATGGCAGATGTGTAAGCTTTTCTTGGGACTCTGGGTGAAATGAGCTCCACTGTCATGAAGGAGTGATAATGCAACTGGTAGTCTCTCCAGGAGAGAAGTCTTCCAGAAACTGAGCAGCCTCTATCAAACCCACACCTGTACGCAGTACCTGGATGCCTTTCAGCTACTGGAGAAATTCTCTGGCTACTCAGAGGACCACATCCTCAGCTGCGGCACCTATCTGGATTCTTAAAAGGCAAGTTTCCTTCCCCTTCTCCCCTTGCTTGCTCACAAACTTATGAGGACAAACTTACGGTTTCACGGAATTTTACTGATGTTAAAATTAGAAGGAAGCTTAGAGGTCATCCCTCCAAGCCCTTCATTTTACAGAGCAGATGTTGACACCCAGAATGGGAATGCCACTTACCCCAAATCACACAATGGTGAGTGGCGGCCTGATTTTATCAGTCAGTTCAGAAAACAAAAGAAAATCATTCTAGATTTTTCAAATACAAAGAGATTTAATGTGGGGAAATAAGTACTTATAAAACCATTGGAAGGGCTAGAAGGGCAAAAGTTAGGAGGAATGCCATCAGCTTTTAAGTCGTGGTTTCAAGAGTCATGGAACGTTTGAAGCTGTCCAGGGCTTGGAAACCAGTTCCTTCCACAGACCTGAGGCATGTGCATTTCAGAAGACACTACAAAACGTCCTGTGTGTGGCATTGCGTGTTGCCATTTCACTGGCAGGCTGTAGATCATCTTGAGACTGGAAATCGCATTTAGACAATGCTGAAGGTAAAGAGGTCTGGCAAATGTAGTTCTCTGGCTTCTAGTCCTTGAGATTCCGGGGACAGGATAAAATCGGTAGAAATGAATGCCGATGGTTACAAACAAAACAAAACAATATCTAGCACTGTGGTGAGCCCCAGTTTATCTGTGCGAACCTAAGTTGTAGAGGGGACGTCTGCTTGGTGGTACACGCTTCTCCCAGAAAACAAGTAGTGAAGAGGGAGAGAAAAGAGGGCCAGCACTGGCCAGAATTCCGTACCTGGTCCCACCCTCGGCAGCAATTCTAGAGACCCTGATGCAGGAGTATTTCCAACATGACTATTTAGTCCGTCGTGCCGGTCTATTATTCTGTATCATGAATGTGTAGTATCACATTCATGATACAGGTCCTTGGGACCTGTGGAACAAGTGAATATGGGCACTCAGAAAGCCCCCAGTGGTGGAGCCTGCAGATGTTCATCAAGAACCCTTGTTAATGCCTCACTGGCATATGGATGTTTGGAGGAATGCATCTTGATATCCATAGGTCTGGGGTAACATGGTTGGAATTATGGCTCCTACACTGATTTGATGCATGACTTTGGTCACATTACCTGTGTTTTCTCATCTCTAGGGGAAATGTTGTTGGGCTACATTATCTGTGTTCTCAGTCTAGACAGTCTAGCATCTCGACATCAAAGCATCTTAGTTGTAAGGTTCCAAGATTGTCTTGAACCTCATGGTTTAGCAAAGTTTCACTGGAATCTAGAACTTGCTATCTTAACGGGAAAAGTTCTATCTAGACAATTTCCTACTGACATTTTCTCCCTTAACCACAGTTAGGATTGATTGATCTTTTGAGGCCAATAGGGTCACTATAGCCTTTGGTTCACAAATAAATGTGTGAATTATGGTACACGGTGTAATTGTGAGTTACCCATCAGAAACCACCCCAGGGCCCTAAGTCCTGTGTTCAGAGCAATCCTTGTGCCAAACTTTGAGAAAGCCTTTTGGGATGACAAGATTTCCACTTTCTCTCGGGCATCGCATGCCTTCCTGTTGTTCCCCTGCTTCAAACTCTCGTGGTATGGAGGCATCTCATGTTCCCGATCGTTTCTCACAAAATCAAAACTTACCAAGTGTCACTCCTTCCCTAGGCTATTGCTCTCTTTTCTTATACAAAGGTGGTGTTATTCGAATAATAAAATCCCCGCTAACTTATTACTGAACTAATAATGCGTTATCTCATCTAATTATAGATTAGATTTAATTAATTTAAAATGTGGCATTTGTGGTAAGTTTATTACTAACACAATTATTGTTATTATTATTAAATATTAAATTATTATTGATGATGATGGTAATACTTTATCTTTGCAGAGAGTGTTGTGGTCTTCAAATTGTTTTATTATTAATTTTCTAAGGAGGGAACTAAGACTCAGATCAGTTAAAAGATTTGTCCAAGCTCACTCAGCCGATTAGTGGTAGAGCTGGAAATAAAACCTAAGTCTCGTGGCTTCCAGTTCATGCTTTTTTCACTGCATATCTCACTGCTGGGAGAAAAAGCCTACAAAAGTCCCAGAATAAGAATGACTGAGGGAGATGAATGAACCCAGTACACTGATGCCATGATGTGGCCGAATGTGCCCAAATGTAGCGTTAGACAGACTTTCAGTCCTTCACTACAAAATAACCCCCTACGAAGACCAAGTGGCTGGTTTACAGGATGGTCTGATTTCCGAGTTCTAGAGAAACTCAGAAAAATAAATATTAATTTATTTCTGAATAAATCAGTCTGGTTTCCTGCCTTAGAAAGCCCAGCCGAGGCCACCAACTTTGTGTAGGTTTGACACTGCACAGCCTCAGGTGGCACCGTCCACATGACGGGTACTGTAGACTTATATATTTATTATTAGAAGTTCCTTAAAAATGACAGTAAGAGGTCTTGTTCTAACAAAATCAATGTATTACGATAATTTTCTGAAAGATGGAAGTGAAGTGTCTTGAAGAGGAGAGATCTTTTTAAGTCACTCAAAGCCAGATAGGTGAGTGAAGTGTCATGGACACAGCCTAGGGTCTAGATAAATCAAAGCTGTGGAGTGGAAGTTTGGCTTTCATTTGTTTACTTACTGCTTTATTCATAGTTCATTTGTTCATGTGTTACGCATTCCTTGAAAACCTAGACCTTGGAGAATAGTATGTGTTAGATGCTGTGCCCGACACTGAGATGCTTAAGACCAAATTCCTGCTCTCAGAGAATTCAGTCTAATGCGAGAATCAGACAAGTAAATAAAATACCTTATAGTCATATAAGATTTCACGGGAACCCAGAAGCAGGAAACACAACCCGGCCTTGTATGAGAGTAGACAGACAGGATAAGGAGGGTCAGTGAAAGGCATTTTCCTATCTGAGTGGCATGAGAGTGTTCTAAGCTGAAGGAGCAACAAGTGCAAAACCCTGGAGGTAATAGACTGTGGCCTCGACACTGGACACACGTTGCTCATTTAAACCTCAGAACAAACATGTTAGGCAAGCACTATTATAATTCCCATTTAACAGATGAGGAAGCAGAGACATGGAGAGATTAGGTAACTTGCTCAAGGTCACAGAGCTGACAAAAAACAGACCTAGTATTTGAACCCGGAGAATCCAGCTACCAAGTTCACCTACTTCCTTCTGCCTCTCTTGAGAGAGTATGGAGAACCCAGTTCAGTCTGTGAGTGTGAGTTCAGGGGAGCCCTAGCGCCCAGTGTGGTCTGGTTCTGGGCTGGTTTTAAGAACACAAGGCTCCAGGTGTTGAAGCCACCTTTTCTGCTGGCTGCTCCCTGAAAGCTGCTGCCCAGTCCCCAAGGGACCCCAGGAAATTACTCGTCTTCCTCATGCCATGTCTGTACTGACTCCACAGACATTTTCCAGAGGTCGCTTTGTCACTTTTTAAACTAAATTTCCATCCACTTTTTTTTTGTTACTATAAGGCTCTTTCCCCTAAATGGTGAGTGATGGGAGGCGGGGATCCAGAAACTGAACTTCAGTTATTTAAGGGCTCTGATTTAGACTGAGTCCAGTTAACTGTGAGTTTATTCTATTGTTTTATTGTCCTATTTAAGTTTTACAAAAGTTGGGAAGAGTGCATAAATTTCAAAATATCTGTTACTTGCCCTCTCAGAACTTTTGTTCTATTAGGTCAAAATCAAAATTCATCCTTGAGAGATTATTAGAAAGAATTAAATTAAAGCTTAGCTTTAAAAAAATATTCTGTACATGTTATAAGTGTAACAGCTCATTAAAATCACTATACAAGTTCTTGCCAGTGTTCATAGGGTTTGATCGAATGGGCAAAGAGCAGGTTTTTTTTTTTTTTCTCTATCCTGGGTTCAACAATTATCTAACCAGCAGATATGAATACTCAACCACTAAAATACCAGACCATTGCATACGCAAGTTACAAAATATGTTTTAGCAAACACTAGAGTATTTCCTTTCAAAACACAGAAAGAAGATGATAAAACGTCCCTTCTGAAAATGAGTACATGTGGCTATTTTGGCAATGATCATGGAGGGCAAAGACCCGTCTGTCCCCGTGGCTCGTTTGCTGTGTGGATGAGCCCCCATTTGCAGAGGCAGCCCATGTGGTGGAGAGGAGCTGGGGAGGGAAACTCAGTACTAACCCCAAGTCTACCGTTACCTAGCCCTGGACAAGGCCCTTCACTTTGGGAAGCTCAGTTTCTTATCTAAAATGGATTAGACTCTATGGTCTCCAAAGACACTTGCTTGCCAAATTTTGTGGTGAAAAAGGCCAGAGCTTTGATACTGATATAGATAGGCAAGCCTCAAGAATTTTATTTAACCAGGGCTCTACGAACTTTTTGTGTAAAGGACCAGGTGGTGAATATATTAGGCTTTGTGGGCCATATTCTCCCTGTCGCAAGTACTCAACTCTAAAGTAGCAGGAAAGCAGCCACAGACAGTGCATAGGCGAATAGGCCTGGCTGTGTCCCAATAACACTCTTATTTACAAAAGCAGGCAAGGAGCAGGATTTGACCAGTGGACTCCAGTTTGCAACCCCTGATTGAGATGATGGCTGTAACATTGGGTCAGAGGGGCAGTGGAGACAGAGCCGTGGCCTGTCTCAGAGATCCGATCGGGTTGGGAGAGGCCACATGAACCTGCTCTAGGCCCACCTTGCAAAGGCCACCCAAGCCCCTGCACCTGATCTACCTCCGAGGGACCAGAGAGCAGGACCAGCGTGGCTCTTCCTCGGGGATGAAGGAGTTAAGAGGCAGGGGCAGACCCAACTAACTGTTTCTTTCTAGGGAAACTATTTGGACTTGGGGATTTGCTCTGCCACACAGCTGGAACTCATTACTGCTGAAGTTTTTTAAGTAAAAAAGTTTTATTTAGGCCCCTGCCGAAGGTTTTCTTAGGCCAAGAGTGAAGGCCTGTGCCTGCACTGCAGCTGTCCCCCGAGAGCTTGGGTCAGTCCTGCCCATGGGTCATCTTTCCCTTGCCCTCCTGCTGACCCTCCGGCCACCTCGCCTCTTCCCTTCTTTCCTTCTAGCTTCTTTCCCGAACTATCCATCCACACAGACCCTCTGGCAGGTGGGGCTGGCCTGTGTCAGCAGTATGGAAAATTGCATAACCGAACAATAGAAACATTCACCTTTTTGTGAGCTGGAATCCAAAGTGCTGATATTTTAGACGGACTCTAGAATCTCTCACCCAGAGCCTTGGATACAGACACAGAAGGCGGGGGTCACAGATCACTGAAAACCAAGTGGGGAAAAAAGAGCCTTTTTTCTCTTCTTTCAGGTTGGTTCAGATGAAGGAGGCAAAGCGCTGGTTTGCCTGATCTGAACGATAGTAAATCTCTTAGTTAACTAACACCCAGTGAGCAATGACCGTTATTTACTAGATACCTTTTCTCTCTCTTTTCTTTTCTCCTTCCTTTTAGGCTAAAGAAATAAGGGTAAGGAACCGACTGGTATCGGGGCTTGATAAACAGCACGTTTACAGTTAGCCCCCTGGCGTCATTGATATTGGGATCCCGTCTCAGCGGGCTCCAACTCAGCGCCAGTTGGTAGAATTTAGGTAATTTAGGTTTAGGGTGACCTCCTTCACTGCTGCAGTTTCAAAATTATAACAGTTCAACTGGATTCTTCATCCCGTGTGTCACCAAAGCAGGCAGGTACTCCCAGGCCTCTAATAGGATTGTCCATAAGACCCTGGACAGAGGATTTCTCTGATGAACCCTTAATTCATCAGAAGACTGTTAAAAGGAGCAGCCTTTTCTCCAAGCTCTGTGTTAAAGACCTACTAACGCTAGGTACCCATGGGTGATCCTGGCGAGCTCAGCCATCCTTTCGGAAGTTCAGCGGCAAGGCTGAAATAGGGTACAGAAGGTAGAGAGGCAAAGATTTGGGTCTGAGCTCTCACTAGATAAATTCAGCATTCAGTATTTCAATTTGGAGTAAGCCACCCCAAATATTCCAGAGTTGGGAAGGCGATAAAAATAGCATTTATATTGGTGAAGACTAACATTCGCTGGGTCCTGACGATGTGTCAGGCACCATGCTGAGCACTTTCCAAGCATTATGTAAGGCAAATACAGCCTCTCCCACTTTACAGGTAAGGAAACTGTAGCTCACTGACGCGTGGCTATGATAAAGCGGAGCCAGATGTGGGCCAAGTGTTGGCTAGTTGCAAAGCCTGTGCTCCTATCCCATGCTCTGGGTGGACAGGAGATGGATGCCTGAACTAGAGCTAGACCCTGGATGCTACTTGAAGCTCTGCCACCCAACAGCTGGCTGTGAACCTAGGTGCCAGGGAGACTGCAGTGAATGAGAGGAAGTCTCCCCGTGCGGGGCGGGGGGCAGGGATCTATGTAAATATGGTAACTATAGAGAGCGGTGGGTGCGATGAAGATATTAAAAGAGAGTTTAGGAATAACTGAGAGAGGGGATTCAAAGTTCAGACTGTTCAGTGACAACCTCTCCCAGGAGGTGACGTTTATAATGAGGACTTATTAGGAATCGGTCAGGGGAAGATCTGGCAGAACTCGGGTGCGGGGGAAGAGGATGGCACTTGGCACACCTCTAAGACTGCCAGAGCTCAGTGGAGGAGCAAATAGCTCTGACTGGGGGCCAGGGTAGGGAAGAGAGGGAACAGAACACAGGCAGGCACAGACACCCGAAGGCATATCATCACATGGGGTGGAGCATGAGGTGAGTGGAAACCCAACTCCTTTTCAGGAGTGGTAATATTTAGCTTAAACTCACGCCAAAGTATAAATTACTGATATTGGCTTCTAACTGAAAGTATTTTTTGATGGAAGAGAGCATCTTGGGTATTTTGTGGTGTCTGCGGTGGAGTGGGGTTGGGGGAAGGTATTGAAGTGCTAGAGAAGAAAAGAGAGGCCCGAGGCCACACAACCAAGCCACCCTCCCCCCCAAGTCATCCTGCTGAGCCCCAGCCCGGCCCTTGTCAAGGTCCTGCTTCAGGCCATTCTGCACGTCTTATCTGGCCTACCTGGAGGCTGGGAGAGGACTCAACGCCATGTCCTGAGGCACCGAAGAGTTCACAGTTCTTCCCTCTGCGAAGTCTCTTAGAAATCACCCTCCACTCTCTCCTTCGGCAGAAGGGAAAACTGAAGCTCAGAGAGGTAAAGCAACTCACCCAAGATCACACAGCCCAGCTGTAGGTCTCTTCCAAACTCCACCCCCACCCCAGCCCTAATACCCCACTGGGCTGCTTATTACCCAAACTACAGGCTCACTGTTTAAAGCAGTTGTTCTTAGACTTTTTTTCTGCCAAAGCGCACGTGGTGTCCCATTTTTGACAGATGCCCCGGGATGTGCCAAGATCAAGCACTGAGAGACAGAGAGGCTTCCTCGCAGCTTATCTATAATGTATGAGTGATTCATGGCTGAGAGGCTGAGACTCAGACTCCACCCCTTCCATGTTCTAGAAAGCACATTGCTATGCAAATGAGAGAGAGGGAGGCTATTATAAAAGGGGCCGATTTTGAAGATTATTAATGTGCTTTTTCTTTGCATTCTAATTGCAGCATTCCTAATTTCTCCTCTCTGCAGATGGATATGCTCAGCCAATGTGCTGGGAAAAGCAAGAGTAAAGCACATTAATATTTTCAGAATAACACTCTCATTTCACTCTCCTCGGTAAAGTCTTACATACCCCTAAATAACTTTTACTTACATGAAAAGGCCACCCTATTTCAAGTTGGGTGGGGCTTAGGTCTCTATCTAAAATCTGTTTTTCTCTCCACCTTCCAAGCCCTTCCATCTTGGCTTCTAATGCTACGTATCATTTGACCTGGGCAGTGTCCTGGGGGAGAATTGTTTATTTCCCTCTTTGCTAACTTGGCTTCCTTCCTGACCAAAAAAAAAGCCCACCCAGCTTCTGTTCCAGGATCATTTCACTGACCAGACATAGAGAAGACCCCACCGCAGGGTATTTGGGTGCTCAGCTTCACATTGACTCCAAATGGGAACAGAAAGCAGCTTTGATAAAACCTCGACTCAAGGCTACCTTCAGCCTGGTCACACTGCCCTGTCCAGCTTACTTTGATATGGCCATGCCTCAGGATGATATGGGGGAGTCTGTGACTTGGCACCTTCCCGAAACCTCAAATGGGAAGTTAGGGCCAGGAGACTCCCTTCTGTTTTGCTTTCTATCTCTACTTTCTCTTTTCCCTGAGACTGGTGTCTGGGTATATAGGGTGGGGGATATGACTTGTATTTTGTATCTTTTTGCATCCTATTCTATGACTCTGAATTGGCAAGCTCCTGTCACATGTAGAAGGGGTGTATATTCACCACCCTGCAGGAGTAGTCTTAGAGCTGGGTCTTCCAGGATTGGACGATGCTAAAAGGGAGACACAGGGATTAGGAAATCTTCTAAACAAAAGCTCTAATTTCATACCTTCTTTATTGCTCTGAAATCTTATTTTAAATGAACATCACCCTCATCTTTAACTGTGGACTCCTCTGTCATATTCCCACTTCTCTGGCAAATGGATGACCAGGTCAAGTAGAGTGAAGGTCAAGTGCATAAAAGGAAAAGAGAGTAAACTACATTAATTTAAAAAAATTATTATCTCTGTTTTGTTATTAAAAGGATGATCTTGTATCCACCTTCAATATTTCGGCTGTTACTAGTAACAAACTATTTGTTAACCAATAGTGTCTGTCAAAGCGACAGTGTCATGCAAGTGGAATGTGTCACAATAATTTGTAGTCTAGCCTTGTAAACGCTCATAGGCTTCCCAGTTATTTCAAGATATGACGCAAAGTTTTCAATAATAAATCATGTCTATTAACTTTCCAAAATGCACGAGGAGTTGGTGAGTACCTGAATCTCTGTTACCTCTGAATCATTATTCTGAGCCGTAGTTGCTATTAATATCAATTGCACTGAACGCCGAAAGTACAGAAGACTGAGTTGAAAGGACATTTGACCCTGGATACTCCCTGCAAGTGGTTAGTCCTTTTCCTCTCATGAAATTATTTATGTCACTTGGTTTTCTTATCAGTTTATATTTTTTTAAATGTAGAATTTAAAGCGTCTGTCTCATTAAAAGGTCACTTGTTACTTTGGTTCTAGTTAATCAAAATGTTACTGTAATTTAGATATAAGCAGCCTTCTTGTTCCAAAATTTGAAGCAAATTTCCAGAACTGTTCTTATAATAGCTGGTGAGGAATATTGCTCAAAATCTGGCCATAGAATAAGTGCTCTGTACAACTGCTGAAAATCCCAGGGTCAGCGCCAGAGTGTGTTGGCTAGAGAGCCCCATGGTCATTTTTGAGTCTCAATATTCAAAATGTTCATCACTTCAGTGCTACTTAATTTTAGT
Organism: Pteropus medius; assembly: GCF_902729225.1. NCBI lineage: Eukaryota > Metazoa > Chordata > Mammalia > Chiroptera > Pteropodidae > Pteropus > Pteropus medius. The sequence continues at coordinate 7,958,168 of NW_024347791.1, forward strand.
TTTCATAACACTGGCACAGCCAAAGGGTCCCCAATTCAGATGATAATCTTAGAGTATTTTTTGTTTGTTTTTGTTTCTGGATTTTTTTTGTTGTCGTTGTTTGTTTGTTTTGGTGTTTTTTTGTTTTTGTTTTGTTTTGTTTGGGGTTCTCTCTGGTTATCATGCCCTGGTTTGAGAGAGGAGCTTGAGAAAGAGAGCAGCTTGGTGCTTCTGACAATTAATTTGATTTGATACATCTCCATTAAAGAGAGACTTCAAGTGTCTGGGTTTCCAAAGCAGACTTCCTGTTCAACCAGCATCTCCCTCCATGTCTTTGGGGACTCCGATGGGTAGAGCATAGATATGAACCCATTGGCTGTCTGGGACTGTGCTGAAATTCTTCCCTTTCACAAATGTTCCTTGGCTACAGGTAAAGAACACTATTGGGCAAGACGAGACCTATGAGAACAAATTTTAAGCCGACAGACTTCTTCCATTCTGAAAATACCTGAAATTTTGGCTGTCTATAGGAAATAGAGATTTCCTTTTAAGACCATCAAATTTCGGATGAATATTCTCTTTCTTGACAGTTACCAATTTTTAGCCTTTGGGAAAGTATACTCATTCATTCCGATACGATATTCTATTTTTGTAATGTGCAGAAACATGATCCATGTTTTTATTAATTATCTGTTTCCTTTCATAAATACTGGAATTATTCAATAAATAGTGTTTGAATGCTAACTCTATGACAGCACTAATTTTAGGCCAAAAGTTCTCAAACTTTATGGTCCCCTTACACTCTTAAAAATGACTGAGGACCCCAAAGAGCTTTTGTTTATGTGGGTTATATCTATCAATATTTACCAATTCAGAAATTAAAACTAGGAAATTAAAAAATATTGATCAACTGATTTTAAATTAACAATAATAAATCCATTACTTAATAATACAAATTTTATAAAATAGCTTTACTTTTAAAAGCAAAAAAAAAAAAAATAGTGAGAAAAGTAACATGTTTTACATTTTCGCAAATTTTTCTGGTATCTGGCTTCCTCTGACAGCTGGATTTTGATACTCTACATCCAGTCTGTTGTGATATATGTTTTGATTACAGTATCTAAAGCAAATCTATTTCTCATATAGTTTGTAGTTGGAAGAAGGAAGTATTTTAATAGCCTTTTTAGATAATTATGGGTAATCTTCTTGATACTAAAATAAAATTCGATTAGCAGTAAATTCTGAAAAGTTAGTTGCAATGAGGAATTTGAATGGATCCTTTCTCTGAAATGAAACCTTTAATTTGCATAATTTTGTAACTTCATGCATCATCCTTCACTTGGAAAATGATAGTTCACTGAGTTACTCAGATAGTCTAAAAGTGGATATATTACATTATACTATACATACTATATTTTAAAAATCACACATTTGTTACTGTTATTATCAATTTCATCAGGAAAGTCTTAAGGAATTGGGAAGCTATCAAAATGGTGGTAGCAGAAACAAGTTTTCCAAAATTCTAATTTTCACTTGAAATTTTGAATTTATCATGGGCAACTATATTGGCAATTGTTTTCCTTGAAATGGCATTTTCATTCATTTTTGAGAAAATGTCTTCGAGATACCCAAATATAGATAACCATAGTTTGACTGTTGGTTATTCTTTCAAGAAATAATGGTGTTTTATGATAAGTGCAGCTCACAACCAAACAACTGCACAAATGTTTGTACTCAAGACAATCGTTAAACTTTGTTATGCAGAGGGAATGCTTTATGGGTGCTTCCCTTCCATCCTAAGGAATATTAAAAGATGTGTACTCAAGGGTCACGATTAAAACCATTTTTATTGCTTCATCAAGGATCTTCTTTACCAAAACTGGCTTTGTTGTTGTTGTTGTTTTGTTGTTGTTGCTTTGTTGTTGTTGTTTTGTTGTTCTGCAAGAACATGACAGGTAGGAATGCAATGAATTTTGTACAATTCGATGCCACTGCTAGTTTTAGCCACCATCACTTTCATACAATCATTGCAAAATAACAACACAGTGAAAAAGACATTTAACTTGTTAGTATTATTATAAAAATAGTTTGATCAGGGGTCCATGGACCACACTTTGAGAACCACTGTTCACAGCACTGAGAAGACTCACAAAGTCTTTTCTCTCATGGGGGTTACATTTTCTGTCGATCAAGCACCAGAGGAGAAGACAATACACAAAGAAACGAATAAATTAACGTCAGAGTAGTAAGTGCTAATATAAATATACAGCAGAATGGCGTGCTAGAGAAGAAAGACTAGAAGGGTTAGGGAAGGCATCTTTGAGGTGATGGCCTTGGAGCTGATCCCTGAATGACGAGAAAGAGCCAGCCATGTAATGATCTGGAGGATCATTCCAGATAGAGAGAAGACGTGGTACAAAGCCCTGAGAGCAGACTGGGTTTGGTATGTTCAAGGAAGGCAAAGGAGGCCAGCGTGACTGAAGCCGGCAAATAAGGAGACATGGTTGTAGAGGTCACCTCTATTTATATGTGCACTTGCCAAATGGCAGATTGGTATGCTGACAGAACATGGAACTTGGACTACTGTTATTTGCAGTATGGTGATGTTAGTCAAGTTAATCAAGGTCATGAGGTTGGGTTTCCCAGGAACCAGGCACTGAGGTGCACATTGGCATGCAGGGTGTTAACTGGGGGATGCCCTGGGGATTCCCCTCTAAGAGGGAGTGAAGGAAGTATGACTGGGGAGAGACAAGAGGTAAAGTATGATGAAGTTGATGCAGAAGGTTCAGAAAATGCGAATTTGGGCTAGCCCTTCAGAGATGTCCTTGAGGCAAGGGGATAAATGGAGCTTTGTACCCTTTTCTTGACAAACCATCAGATGTGGGCTATCTTGGGAAGAAGAGCTTTTGTGCAAGGCGATTCCCTTTCCTGGGGAGGGATTCAGCTGTAATCCATCAGCAGCCTACAATTTTGGCTGGAGGAAGGGGATCCTTGGTGCTAAGGGGACTCTGGGTACCACACCTCAACATCCACTATGCTTAGCCTCTCTGGGGTTTTGTTTCCTTATCTATACACTGGAGATAAAAATCAGAATAGTTGAATGACTCAAATACGAGCATGTGTAAGAAAGGCCTCTATTGGCAACATGGTTATGCAAATGGGGATTGTCGATGTTACAGAGAATTTATGTGACTTTAGGGCTTCTGCCATGAATCCTGTATGGTATTTGAACTTATTTAAACAAATGTATTAATATTTATTTTACATAGGAATTTATCTTCAGAATAGCTGGACTTTCTGAGATAACATTATTTTAAAGAGCTAGCAGGTGAGCTATCCTGGAATCATATCTGAATGGCAAAACATAAATCATGTTTAGCAGTTTTTATAGACACTGCTTCATATAGCCTTTCTTATGTGACTATAAATCATATTTATCACCTCCTGTTTTTCTCCTCTAGAGACTACTATCACGAATTACTAGATCATGTTCCCATGTTAGCAGATAAGGAATTTGCCTCATTCTTATAGATAATTATTCTTCTGTTTTTTCTTTGTTGTTGTCTTGCTTATAAATTTAGAAAAACTAGGCTAGGAAATTCTTAGGAGAATAAAACAATTCTGTAATAAAATAAGTTTGGGCAACAACTATTTAATCAAAATTTACTTACTACAAGACTACTTGGGGCCTTTAATAGGCTAAAATATTGTGATTTCTAAGTATGGGATATACTATGAGGCATAAGACCATGTACAATGCAAGAATGCATAGGCTTTTTTCTCCTAGTGACTTAGAGACATTATGGTTAAAATTGAACAAAATGATTATAAGGCTTCAGTGTATCTCAAAGTTCATCCTGTTATTCAGTTCACTTACTTATTTACCCATTGTAATGTTATAGATAGACTAATTAAGGCATGCCCAAGGATTTAGTATAGTGAGGTAAGTCTGATTCCAGGAAATAATTTCTGGGGAAACATATATTGTGTCCTAGACTGATCACCACCCAGTGTTTAGCCCATCACACTGTCAGGCTCATCATCACCTCTTGGTCCAGGCAAATCTCTCTCCAATGTGGTTCTTGGGTTGTATAGAGGGACAACAATTTCACTACCAGTTTATTATTTGGCCCTTCTCAGTATACCAAGCAAAAGTTTAACTTTTAAGATGTGATTGTGAAAATAATTTTTTTCCAATCAGTGCCTAATCAATTTTAGTTTCTTGAGAAAATTCTTGGCTGTTGGCAAGCCAGGATCTAGTTGCAAGGTTCAGACAGGATGTGGACAGGGAGAAAGAACTTCTGATTGAATAATGGGTGAGGAGAAGTAGAATTTGAAGGGAGAGTGGTACAAATATGAAAGAAAAGCAGGTATTTAATTTCAGGCTATCAGAAAAACAAACATAGATGCCTCTTGTGCTCAATTCTTACCTGGAACACATACTAAGAAAACTTTATAAAGTACATTTCATATCCAATATGTTATAGAAAGTCTATTTAGAATGTTCTTATTTGTAGGATTTCTTTTCAGTATCACACTAGGCTAGAATAAAGGAGACCTTATCTCATTGGTTCACTCTGGACAGAAAGTAGGTTAGAACATGGAGAAGTATGCCTCTCTACTTTGGAAGGCCAAAGGGAAATTATGGTGGAAATGTTGATAACTTCAGGCTGTAGGAATTGGTGTAGAAGAGACTAGAAATTATCAGAGGTGGTAGGACTATCTCTGAAAGCTGCTGATTTTAGGAGACCCAGTATTACAGCAAAAGAAGCAGTATCTTGGTGCCCTGTAGTGAGTGAACAGGCCAAAGAAACAGCAGTAGCCATTGGTGTGACCTTGGGCAAGTTACCTAATCTCTCTAAGTCGCATTTTCTCCATCTCTGAAATGAATCTAGAAGAATTTGCTTCTCAGTTTATGAAGAAGATTAAATTTTATAATTCACTTACTGAACACATATCTACTGAGTGCTTATTATGTATCAGATACACTTTAGACCTTGGGGACTGAACAGGGAACAAATCCTTGCTCCCAGAGATTGGTTATCTAGAAAAGACAAACAATAAATGAAACAAATAAGTAATCCTTATGATATTGACATTGATAAATGCTAGGGAGAAAATTTAGGCAAGGAATTAGAGAAAAGGGTGCCAAAGCAGGGAAGGGTCATTTCACTGTATGGAGGGGCCATATCCAGAAGGATGCTGACCTAAGCCTTTCTCTCACTGAGACTATGGCTGGGCCTTCTGTTTGTTCTAGAAATCGAGAAGATCACATTATGGACCAAGTCAGATTTCAGGATCTCTGGGGATCCAGGTTGGAACCGGCATCACTAACGTAGTGTATCCTGGGAAATCCCAGCCTGAACTCTCTTGGAAGCACAGCAACGTGTACAAGACAGCATTCACCATAATCAATTCTCCCTAGTTACACAGACTTGGCTCCTCTGCTGTTTAGAAGCAGGTGGAAAGTTTTTTTTAAAAAAGAAGTTATTATTAAAAAGTGTTTCAGATTACCTCAAACAAGCATTAGTAGATGTCTGGGTCCCTCCTACACTGACCAGCCATCTGGTATGACCACGTTGTTCCATGCTTTCAGCTGGACATACCTTGCATGAGGTCTTTGACATGGCAGCTATGTAGTTGGCTTTGCCAACCCTGACAGAAAAGCCAGGCAAGCTTACCCTGTGTCCTCTTGCTGAAGCACTTTATTGGAGGATTTGATGAGCAATGCAGCCTGCCCCAGGTTATCCCAGACCTAGCAACCCACAACCATCCAAAAACACAGAGGCTTCCCCAGAGGCCTTCTGCAACAGCTCAATGGCCAAGTACATTTTTGGCACCTGGAAATACAGCCTTCTACTGGAAAAGTTTGCTTGCTACCCACCCCCTAAGAGCTAGGAAATAGTGCCAAGGTTGCAGAGAGGCTGTACCCATTGAAAAGCAGCCATCCGCACTTTCTCCCAAAGGGGTGAATGTCCAAGAACTGAAGTTCATGTGGCGCAGCCACTAGTCTATCCTTCCCTTGGGAACCAATAGTCTCATACATCACTTTGAAATGGTTCCCATGTTGCTGAGCCCTCTGTAGCCTCATTAGGAAGGGGTGAAGAATGCAGGCCCATTTCTAGGACGGCAACTCTTAAGGGAAAGGAGCAGGATTGTTTATGTGTTCATGAATGTGGTTGGAGAAGTCCAGTCTTTAGAGAGATGGCATTGCTGTATTACTCATCCAGTAGAAGCAAGACGGTGGTAGCTACCATGGCAGCAGCTGCAGGACTGGAGGATCAAAAGACGACCTTTATTTCTTCTTTCTATGGAATTGTACCACAGTTAAAAGCCACTGATAAGCTCATTTTAAATTCTGCTTTCTGGCATAGCACACCAGCCTTGGGAAGTATCACTTTAATGTGCAAAACTAAAGCATGCTCCCCGCTTGATGTTGCTTTTTGCTCGTAGCTTCCACACGGAGATTCCTCACAAGGTCAAGGCATGCCTCATCTACACTTCTATATGAGCTTCTCTTCTGTGTGAATTATGTGACTAAGGTTTTCAGTTGTTTCCAAATCAAAGCCCTCAGCAGACAATTTGATATTTTCCCAGGGTAGCTAATATATATTAGCTTTGCAAATGCGGACACTCTACCCAGCAAACCCCAAAGTAGTCATGACCATCTGTCCAAATCCATTTTCTATACTGAGTTTGATGTCAGACACACCTGATTTTGAATCTTCACTTCTCCACTTACTAGCTGGGTTACTTTGATGATTTTAAGACCTTTCAGTAACTACTTCCCTATATCTTAATACCTACTATTATGAATTAATTGTTATTAAAGATGCTCAACATATATCGAGTGTTTGATATAATGAGTGGATAACTAGAAACTCAGTAAACCTTATTATAACTTCCAGAGGGGATTAATCTTTAAAGAATTTTTTAATAATCTTACAAAAATCAAAACTGTCTATATGGAGCAGCGTTTAAGTATGTCAAAAGTAATTACCAGAGTATTACATAGGCCATATTAAATGACAGAAATCACCGGAGGATTAATGATGGAGAAACATGGATTGGATTATAGAAACTAGTTCCCACAGCGAGGTGATTGATGGATTAATATCAACCTGGAAACCGATTTCTAGATCCATACGCCTGTCAATGATTTGGATACGGACTACATGTTTATCAAATCTGTTAGTGGCTAGAGGATAGAAGAGAAAATGAATATTTTAGGTAACAAATCAGAATCAACAAACATCTTTACAGGTTCAGTTGATCGCCAAGATGAAATATAGTAAGGATCGCTGCAAGCTCTCATACTTAGTTCCAAAAGAATGAATGAGGTCCATCCATGTTGTTGTAGATGGCAGGATTTCCTTCTTTCTCACGGATGAACCATATTCCATTTTACACGCACACACACACACACCCTGCATCTTCTTTCTCCATTTATCCATTGATGTACACTTAGGTTGTTTCTGTATCTTGGTTATTGTGAATAATGCAGCAATGGGAATACAGATATCTCTTCAAGATCCTGATTCATTTTCTTTGGTCATCTATCCAGAATTGGATTGCTGGATCAAATGGTAGTTCTACTTTTAATATTTACAGGAACTTCTATACTGTTTTCTATAGTGGCTGTATCAGTTTACATTCCCACAACTAGTACACAAGGGCTCTGTTTTCTCTACATCCTCACCAGCATTTATTATCTCTTATCTTTTTGAAGATAGTCTTTCAAACAGGTGTGAGATGATGAATCACTGTTTTTATTTTGCATATCCTTGATGATCAGTGATATTAAGCACCTTTTTGTGTTGGCCATTTATATGTCTTCTTTGGGAAAATGTCTATTCAGGTCTTTTGCCCATCTTTAAATAAGATTATTGGGTTTTATTTATTATCGAGTTGTATGATTTCCTTCTATATTTTGGATATTAACTCCTTAACAAATATATGATTTGCAAATATTTTCTCCCATTCTATGTGCTGCCTGTTCATTTTGTTGATTGTTTCTTTTGCTGTGCAGAAGTTTGATGTACTCCCATTTATTTATTTATTTTTGCTTTTCCTGCTTGGGTTTTTGGCGTCATATCAGGGAGCTTTTTCCCTAGGTTTTCTTCTAGGAGTTTCACAATTTGGGGTTTTATGTTTAAGTCTTTAATCCATTTTGAGTTTTTTTTTGTGAGTAGTGTAAGACAAGGGTCTAATTTTATTCTTCTGCATGTGATTATCCAGTTTTCCTAGCACCATTTATTGAAGAGCCTCTCTTTTTGCCACTGAGTATTCTTGGCTTCCTTATCAAACGTTAGTTGACTGTATACACAAGGGTTTTACCTCTGGGCCCTCAATTTTGTTCCATTGGTCTGTGTGTCTATCTTTTATGCCAGTACCATATTGTTTTGATTATTGTAGCTCTGTAGTATTGTTTGAAAACAGGAAGTGTAATGCCTGCAGCTTTGTTCTTCTTTCTCATGATTGCTTTGACTATTTGGGTCTTTTGTGGTCTATACAAATTTTAGGGTTGTTTTTCCTATTTATGTTAAAAATACCATCGGGATTTTGATAGGAATTGCATTGAATCTATAGATGGCTTTGGGTAGTTTGGACATTGAACAATATTAATTTTTTTGATCCATGAACATGGGATATCTTTCCAATTATTTGTATCCTCTTCGATCTGGCATTATGCTGAGTGAAGTAAGTCAGACAGAGAAAGACATCACCGTCTGATCTTATTTACATGTGGAATATAGAAAAGCCAAACTCCTAGAAACAGTGTAGAAGAGTGATTGCCAGGGGCTGGAGATAGGGGAAATGGGAAGATGTTGGTCAAAATGTACAAACTTCCAATATAAGATGAACAAATTCTGTGGATCTAATGTACAACAAAATAATTAGAGTTAACAACATTATTATATACCTGAAAGTAGCTAAGAGAATAGATCTTAAATGTTCTCACCACAAAAAAAGAAATTTTAATTATGTGAGATGGTGGAGGTATTAACTAAAGCTACTGTAGTAAATCATTTTGCAACATATAAGTATCACATCAACACATTGTACGCCTTAAACTTACAGTGTTATGTGTCAATTATATCTCAATAAATATGTAAAAAAAGAAAATAGTCTACTGAAAAAAAAAATAACGAACAAGATGGGAAAGGATGATACAACACTGATTCAGATTAAAAAAAAAAACTTATGGATCTTAGGGACCAGTAAACTCTTTAGAAGCACATACTAAAGCTTCATTGCTAAGAAAGCTAATGAAAATACAGACTGTCTGCATAAAATCAGAGCGTATATAATGACAGAATTATATTTGAGAAACTCCCCACCCCAATAACTATATAGACAAATTGGACAAATAACCAGAGCAGTAAATTAATTTTGCATAATGAATATGATTGAATTTACTGGGGATGTTTGTTCTAATGAAATTAGCTGTGATTGTTATTTTCAAATACTGTATATAGAGAAGGGACATATATGATGTTTCCCAAAATGGGGTAGCCATACCACCATTTACACATTAATAATATATTAATAATTATGCTAATCATTAGTACATTAATACAAATAATACATATAATTAATAATACATTGGTGATATAATGAATATTTATTTGAAAAAATATAAAATGAGTACATCAAATCGATGAGTTGACAGATATTATTGCTCAATTTTGAGATTAAAATAGGTGTTGAAGTTACAATGAGTTGAAAAAAAAACATTAACGTACAATAGTGTAAATGTGGGGTCTGACCGTGTAGTGGGAGCAATATGGAAACACTAATCGTGTGGATAACGGATCAAATTTCTCAGTGACCCCATGGGAGAAAATTAAAACCAATGAGTAGAAGCCCCTGGAGCAGGTTTTAGTTCAACATATAGTGGACTTTCCGACCAGCTCACCCAATGATCAGACGGGCTATCCCCACTATGAATGAGTTCTCTAGCCCTAGGGGTGTAAGAGCATGGGACAGAGGGCGCTTGGTGGGGATGGGGAGGAGGAGATTCGTGCATCAAATAGACAGTTGGACCAGGTGACTGTCAGGCCCTCTCTGGCCCTGTTACAGTGTGACTTCTACCTGAAGTCTCACTCAGCGCAGAGACTCCTGACGTTTTGGTGTTAAGGAAATCTGTTGTTTGTTTCACTTCATTTAGAAAACGTGGGAGGAAATCAACACCGCATTATCGGAGATGCCCTGGGTTCCTATTAGGCTGGGGCTGGTAATGATTGCCTTCAAAGCAATTATTTCAGCTAATAGCCACGCTCCCTATCTCCAGCTGTGACACATTAGGTAGAACTCATCACCTCATCCATTCTCACTCAGTTTAGTCTGGAAAAGAAGACCATGTCCCAAATAATAAAAATGAGATCCGTGGAAAGAATGAAACTTCCCCTCAAAGAAGAAGGAGAATATGAGTGTATCCTCAGGCCACTGGTTCTCTTACTATTTGTGCTTATAGTTTTGAAGCCCTGGGCAAGTTGCTTAATATCCCTGGACTTCCTTTTTTCTCATCTCTAAAATGGGAATATGATACCAAATGCCATGGCTGCTGGGAGGTCAAAGATTACAAAGTGCATCACGTTATTTTATCACATAAGGGGAACTCATTAGCTCATGTGTATTCTTATCGACCCCCTTCATCATGATTACTATTTATGTAGCAAATGAAATTCAGTAATAATGCTGCTAATTAATTTCTCCACTCATGAATTTGTTCAACAGATATTTCTGAAAGTGCTTATGAAGCCAGGCACAGTGCCAAGTAAACACATGATCTTCTCCATTCCAGAGGCTGGAGGCCAAGCTCGACAGCAGTACTGTTGGTGAGTTGTTAAATTATAATAATACTCTACATTTGCCCAGCCCTGGACATCACAAAATACATTCACATAACATGATATCATTTAAATCTCTCCCAAATCCTGGGATATAGCAAAGCTCCAGGAGGGCAGAGACCATATCTGTCTTGTTCATTAGAAGATTCCCCATCATTAACACAGAGTCTGGCACATAATGGGGGCTCCATAAGTATTAGTTGAAAGAACAAAGCAAAGAATTGATGAATCAGTGAAATCAACCAAAAACAGACTCCTTAGTAGCATCGTTTTACAGGTAGAGAAATAAAGTGTCACTGGGTTTTGCATTTACTAGTCATTGAGTAAAGAAGTCATTTCACCAACTGAACCACTTGTAGGAGAGATGGCATCTTATCCTTCTATTTTCTTGTAATGCAAAATAAATGTAATATATAACAGCAACAAAAGTAATAACAATAATGAATAAAAGCTAATCTCTTTATAATGCTGACCATGAGCCAGGCTTTGTTCTAGGCGTTCCATGTGGCCATGGTGAGAACTCTGCTGGTTGTGTTCTATAGAAAACAGATTTGTGACTTACTTTGTCTTCATCAGCTGTGGTCTTCCTCGGAGGTAAGGCTGTGTTGACCCCTCATTACCTCTTCTTCCAGTGGTAGGAATTGCATGTTCTTGAGAATAGGCCCTGTCTTTTCCAGATCTGTATTCCCAGCGCTGTGTGGTGCATAAGGCAAACGTTCCATATGGCTTTGATGAAAAAAAAAAATGAAAGGATGATCTAATTGAAGTTCAGCAAAGCAAGTACTCAACGGGGCCTAGAGTCACGAGGAAATTTGAAGAAGGGGACACTTGAACGAAGCCTCAGTTGACCTTTGGCAACCACAGAGTGAGTATGACACATAGGAGGACTGCACGAATGTTTCGTGTCCTGCTGCAAGACAGAGATGGGGTGTGGGATGGGGCGGAACTAGATGGCCTCTCAGCCTCTTGTGGGATCTTCCCATCCTTGGCACCATGGACCACATTTTTGGTATCAATCGGCACCTTGTTCTTTTGCCCTTGTTTCTTGGTCGGCTCTATTAGTTTGCTATGGAATTGGATCTTTGCAAGAAAAGTGGAGCCATCGAAGCCTATGGGACAGGCCTTATTTCATCGTGCAAGGAGCTTAAGGTAAGAACTTTGTGGTTTTTTTCCAGTAGATTTGTCCAAATTGTGCTCCATGAGCAGTCATCCCAGGGGATGACATGGATTTATGAGAAAACAAACCAGAAAAAGTTTCAGTGGTCAAAATGTGTGGGAAATGGAATTTCATCACCGTGTAACTTCCCAGAGCCTTTACCATTCGAGCCTTTACTACACACGCGTATTCTGTTACAGGGATGTGGGGAACTTGGTGTGCAGGGGACTCCTAACCTATCTAGCCATGACCCCTGGAGGAATTGTGTGAATGGACTGTCATGCGGGACTGGCGCTTTACGGAAGATTATATTCTGTGGGAAGCACCATCTTAGACCTTTTTATCGGAGAATTTTTGGTTATTACTTAAGGCGCTCGGATATTTATTAATTCATGGACTTTCTGCAGCTACAAGAAGGTTTCTTTCCTCTTACCTTCTCCAGTCCTCCAGCTGACTTTGTCATGAACGTTCTCTGATCCCCGCACCTGCCCATTTCGCACACTAGAGGGTAGTGTTGAGCCTGTTTAGAATGTCTCGCATTTGAGAAAAAGCATGATGAAATTGCCCTTCCTTATTACATAAATCAGGCGAACTAAGTACCCAGCAGCCTGTTGCTCTTACTGCAGAAGCTATTGTGATGGGCAGCATTTTATTCGAAATCCCTAAATTCAGAAGTTCTTGAAAACCACAGGCCAATTCTCATAAATTCCTCTGTCTGTACTTCCAACACTTAGGAAGTTCAAGTCATCATCCGGGCCCTTGAGAGTGGGTGCAAAATAATGATTGAGTATACAAAAAAAGAGATATGTTCCTGTTTTGTCCTGTCTAGAGTATCACAAAGGTTGGAATGGAGTTGAAACATCCAACAGAGTTCGGTCACAGAGAGTCTTCTTAGTCCTTCTTTACCTTCTGCATAAACTCTTTGTCTCTCTTTAGTTATCCTCTATTCTAGGCTTCCCATCTTCTACTTAATCTTCAAGTCTCAGCTGGAACCCCACTCCTTCTTAGAAATTTAAAACCTGAGAGATTTGCCATCTCTGAACTCTTAATGCCCATCCCGGATCATTAAAGTCTTTGTATGATCTTTTAAGTGTTTTCATTTATGTTATTTTTTTTTTTCTATCAACTATATTGTGAGGGCTTCAAGAATCAGGGCCCTATATTACACTTGCCTTTATTCCTCGGAAGGGTTAAAGGCTTGAATGAAGGAAACAGACATCTGCTGAGTTCCTACCATGTAGCAAGCACTGAGTGAGGTCCTTTTATGCCTTGGCTCAGTTTAGCTGGAGTTTGGCTGCAAAGTCTGTGCCCTTTTCACAAAGTTGTACACAACTCAAAGAGTACATATGAAATGGCAGAATACATAGGGTGACCTTACGTCCTGGCTTTCCTGGTTGTGCTTTTCATCTGTTGTCCTGAAATCATTATTAATGGTGTCTCCTTTTTCTCTCAAAGGTGCCCCAGCTTGCTCTATAAATATTGTGATAAATAGACTCTGTAATTAGACATTTTTGGTTTGGATTCTGGCTCTTCCACTGACTAACTGTGTGACTTTGGGAAAGTTAATTAACTTCTCTGGGCTTCAGTTTCCTCATATAGAAATTGGGGAATACAATGCCTTCCCAGAAAGTCTGTGATACGGATTGGAGTTAATACAGCAAAGTGCTTACATGAAAACCTTTGGTTTTCTTAGGAAGGAGAGAGAACAGCAGAGAAGCTGCAACCGGCAACAAAACAACAAGCCAGGGAAGTTCAAGGTCAAGCATCCCAGAACCCTCATGCTGAAGGTAACCCTAGAGAGATTTCATCCAGAGGTTGCAAATGTGGAATCACAGCCTGAATGTGCCCCACACATGTGTTTTGTTTGGCCTGTTAAAAAAAAAAAATTAACCAACTTAAAAATCAGAAAAACTTACATAAAAATCTAGACTTATGGCTTCCCTTCAAAATTCAGAAGATTTGGTATCTCTGGGTGGCACTCCCATCCAGCCACAACTGACTGTGTTGGAGGAGCAGCTTCTCTTCTTAATTAGAGCATGCAGCCTCCAGCCTCTCCTAGTCGCCATCAGGCCAACCTCATTCCTGTACATATGTTACCTGTTTGTTCCTCTTTCCATTCATAAGTTAGATATCACCTCCTGCTTTAGATGAGAAAGCATAAGGCTGGGAAGTTTAAGTGATTTCTGTAGCATGCTTGGACTTTGCACTGTGTTGGGGGAGGGCAGGGGCTCTCATCCTTTGAGCATGGTCTGGAAGGAGAACAGATTTGGGAAGCCTGCAGGGCTAGTCTTGCTGAGGTTCTCGAACTTTCCTGTGCGTCAAAATCATAGGTCAAAGATTAAAAATGCAGCTTTCCAAAGTTACCCTTCTCCCCAATCTGCTTTAACAGGGTTGAGGTTGAGGAAATGGGCCCAAGAATCTGTATGTAAGAAAAATCCTCCTTTCTTCCTCCTCTGCTACCCTCAGTTCCATGATTCTGAAGCAGATGGTCCAGGTAACACACTCTGGGAACACTGAGTTATTTGTAACATTCCAGGTGGGATCTATACCTTGGATCTATACCTTGGATGGTAAATGCAGGATGAGATCTTATCACATGTTGGGTGCAGAGGAGAGCACTGAAGGTAAGGGAGGAAGTTTAGTAAAGAGATTGAAGTGTGGTAGGGTCAGATAAAATTGGGTTCTAACAGACTGAGAGTTTTTTTTTTTTTAATTGAAGTATACTTAACATATAACATTGTATATATTTAAAGCGCACATGTAGATTTCATATGTTTTAAATTGTAATGGGATTGCCGTTGAGGTGATAATTAGTACCTCTATCACTTCACATAATAATCAATTCTTTTTAGGCAAACTCATAAAAATGAAGAATAAAATGGTGGTTACCAGGGGATACAGAGTACAGAAGATGGACGTTTAACAGTAAAATTTGCAATGAGTAGTAACTATGTCCTAGAAATCTAATGCACAGAATAGTGATTATAGACAGCATTGTATTATAATTATCAAACTTGCTAAGAGACTGGATCTTAATTTTTTCCAACCAGTAAAAAGTTTTAACCCATAAAATGTAAATACAGAGAGCCCAGCCTTTGACAGAAAGTAAAAGCATGATGGTGGCAGAAAAGAGCAGAGGGGTGAGATTTCACGGTGAGAGTAGGCAATGAGTTACTAGAGCTGAAGGGTGAGACCAAAAATGCTAGCTCTGTGCTTCTTGTAGGGCTTAAGGGGAGTACGGCGTAAGTATCCTTTGAAGGATGCATTGACCATCCTTGAGTATCAAGAACCAAAAAGAAGGGGAACCCCTGGCCTGGGGACCTCCTGCCCTCCATCCTTGTATGATGTCCCACTTCTTTTTTTTACCGTCCTCTGCTCTTTTCCATCTACTTACAAATGTGTTTCTTTTTTTCTTCCTCCTCTTCTCTATGTAGCTTTCTCTCTGTGTCTCTGTGTATGTCTGTCCCTGTCTCAGCTTGCCCAGTCTCTCTCTCTCCTCTATCTCTCTATTCCTTTCTCTCTCCCGACCCCTTCCCAACATGTAACTCACAAACCACACAAATAGTCACAGTATCAGAAAATATTCGAGGCGGGGGGAGGGGGACGTGGAGGGGGAGGTGGGAATATCCATCACCATACAAGGAGAATCCAGGGAAAGAAACCAAAGCCTTGAAAAAAGTTTCGAAAGTAATAAGTCCTTGTCAGATTCCAACCAGCCTGGGCCTCCAAATGGAGAAGCAGAGGTATTTTTCTCCTGTTCCAAAGGCATGAGCAACGTCCCACAGAGCAGTTCCGCTCCCACTGTGCTTTTTCTTCTGACTATTGCTGTCAACTGTGCTTTATCATGTCATTTTAACACTACGCCTGGAGCATTTCTCTGTATAGTAAAAGCTAATGAACCGTATGGTTTTTGGCAGCTCTGGGCAATATACATGCTCCATTTGGAGCAGAGTAAATCCTTGGAGTCTATAGCTGTGTGAGCAACCTCGGGCTGTCCTCTGTGCTTCATGGGTCTGTAAATATCATAGCTGTGGTCACTGCTCAGAATTATTAATATTCCAGAGGCCCGCTTTGACCCTACCCCCTACAGAGCAGGCTTTGGTAATACACAGCTTCGCATTGGACCCCATCCAACTGGAATTTATGACTGGAAGTGGCAGAGGGCCCGCATTATAGCAATGTCTCACCTTCGACTGGTTCCACAGCTTGGACCCTAAGGACATCATGGTATTTATTCAATTCAAACCCCATTTATTGTGCTCCTAATATGCCGAGACTGAGTGTAGGTGCTAGAGATGGAGAGATGACAAAGTCCCAATCCCTGCCCTGAAAAAGTGATCTAAGGGACATGTAAATAAGGTCCCTCTGTGGTCATAAATTTCAGGCACAACCCTTGGCAGAATTTAGCGAAAGCCTCCCATTCTTTCATTTGCAGTCGCTCCCCCCACATCTCCCACCCTGCCCCAGTCCCTTGCTGCTTGAAATATATTCCTCAATCAGCAGCAGCACCTTAGAGCTTGTTCAGAAATGCAGAATCTTAGGCCTGAGACTGAATCGGAAGAAAGTTTGAGATGCCCTAATCTAAATCTGGGCTTCCCAAACCTGGATAGGTTCATAAATCACCCGATATTCTTTTTTTTATTGGTAAATTGGGAGAATTTTTTTCAAGTATCCATTCTTGAGCCTCGCCCTTAGAAATTCTGACATACTAGATCTGATGCAGGGCGGGAGATTTCCTTTTAAGTCCTCTAGGTACTTCTGATACAGCTGATCTGTGGACTGGCATCTGGGAACTAGCCTCTAAAACTGTGATTCTCAGACTTGGTTGAACATTAAAATCACTTGGGGAGCTTTTAAAACACTTGATGCTCAGCTTATACCCTGAGCAATTAAATCAGAAGCTGTGGGTGTGGGGCTGAAGCAGCAGTAATTTTAAAGCTCCTCCAGGTTACTCTAATGTTCAGCCAAGGTTGAAGACCACAGCTCTAAAGCAGTGCTGCAAAAAATTTTAACCTGCACAAAAACCACCCAACACGCAATCCCACAGGGTCAGCAGAGGCCTGGTGGTTCCTAATTGAAAAGGAAGTAGAACTAGGGCTGAAACTCAATTTTCTTGGCCCCTAGCCAGGGTACCTGTCACTTGCAAACCTGCCAGGCAGTATAGTGAGGGCTACCTTG
Source organism: Pteropus medius (assembly GCF_902729225.1). Classification (NCBI taxonomy): domain Eukaryota; kingdom Metazoa; phylum Chordata; class Mammalia; order Chiroptera; family Pteropodidae; genus Pteropus; species Pteropus medius. The sequence continues at coordinate 7,975,334 of NW_024347791.1, forward strand.
AGACTATCTACATCCCTAGAGTGGGCCAAGTTGTAGAAGCTCAGACCCGTAGTTCAATAGCTGTAGTTCTTCTGGTCTTAGCTTGGTTTAAGTTCCAATGGCTCGTTCTCTGTCATGTTCTCTGGGGTAGAAGCCCCTATCCATAAATCTTGCCCAGAGATCTATCTATCTATTCCAAGATAGGTATTTTTCTCAGCATACTGGGCTCTAGACGTATTGGCTTTTTCTCATTTCCTCAAATGCATCCCCTGTCTTTCACCTCAAGGTCTTTGCACAAGCTGTTCCTTCTGCCAGGAATGTTTACTCCCCTTCCCTCTCTCCAGGTACTCCTTCAGGAAAGTCTCTCCTGACCTCACCAATCAAGGTCAGATTCCCATGTTGTATATTCGCATAGCACCTTATAACTTTCCTTTATCACACTTGTCACGGTTTTAAATTGTGTATTACGTTAATATTTGAATAATTTCTCTAAACAATTCCAATTAAGACAGAAATCACATCTCTGGCTCAGCACTGTATCCCAGCCACTTGTATGGTGCCTGGAACACAGTGGGAACTCAATGACTACTTGAGTAAATACGAACCACTCTTCTCAGGCATTAGAGGGCCTAGGTCCTTTACATATTCTTCCTGCTCCAATCAAGATGACCACCATTTGCCTCAGACAGGCATCATTCTCATTCCATTTGCCAAGACAAATACTTTAGCCCTTGCTAATCTTCTGAGCATATACCATTTCCTTCTCGGATCACTCACAAATTTAGACATGGTCAGACTATCTGAGGCCCCTCTTCCATGTCTGGACATGGGTATTAGCATCTTTCCCACCCTAACCCAAGTGTTCTGAGCTGCCATTGGCCCTTCTTTTTGGTGCCACTCTGGCACTGGCCTAACAGAGTCCCCAGGTGTTCAGTCTTCACCAAAGTTTTAAGCAGAAAATATGATTATCAGTGTTCTGGGATATCTCGTGCTCCTTACATATAAAATGGGAATAATAGTACCTCCTCAAAGGGTTGATGGAGAAATAAATTAGATCATCTGTATCCACAATACACTGCCCAGTCAACAAATAATTGGAATTTTTATTACTATTAATAACTTCAAAAATCCCACTGGACTTCACAAAATGTGTCAGTGCTATTTGTACTTACTGAGTAAGATGATGAGAAGCTAATATGGATTTGATAATAATTTTAAATAAACTCATGTTTTATTAGTTATGACAGTATTACCATACAATAGTACATCTAGAAGTAGAGAATAATGATTATTTTTTATTTTCAGAAAATATGTGACATGTCTAAGGATTTAGGGTTCTCTGCAACAATCCCATGCCCTACTCCTCCCACACTGGGTCCTTGGCCTTTGGGCTAAAAAATAGCTTGAGACTGTAAGCAGAAAGTATACACACTTTGGGTAATGTCACACATACAGTCTCTCCTCTCTTATTTTATTTTCCTTTAAGTACTCTCTGTTAAACAAATCTGAGTACAATCTCTTTGATGCAGAAGTTACTGCTGATCAGCCATGTGAAGATCGGGACTTTCACCTCATCTATTTTGTGGCAGAGATCTTGGAAGAGGTCAAGGCTGAGTATAGTAAGTATAGCGTAGGGGCAGGGAACAAAGGAAGGGCATCTCGGTGTGGCTTCAATACCACCAGAGAGGGTATGGGCAGATTATAGAGAAAAGTAACCCATGCACTTATTCTTTTACTCTACAAATCTTTATTAAAAACCTTACTACATGCGAGGAACTGAATTTGGCACTGAGGACTTCCCAGCAGTGGGACCTGAAGCAAGTTAACTAATTTTGCCATCCTCAGATTGTCACCTGTGAAATGGAGATGATGATAGGGTTGTAATAGGTATTAATTAAGAGAACATGAACAGGGAGTGACCCATGGTCAATATATGATGCATTGAGTGTTAATTGCTTCTGTTGTTGTTGTTCATATTGAGCAAGGGGAAGGCAGTGTTGCCATTATGACACTTTGAGTCAAATGGGACATGGAGAAAAGTATACAGGAAATTACAATAGTAATTGATAGGAGGAGTAGAGGGGGTGCTGTGAGCACATAGGAAGGGCACCTAATTCAAACTTCCTAGAGAAAAGGAAATCTATGGTTTAAAGGGAGACGTTAAGGGTGAGTAGTAGTGTTAAAGGAAAAATTACACTGGTGCTGTTGAAGATGATGAAAAAGACTTTTTAAAAGAGAGACTACTGTAATTCGAATTTTGCCATAGGAGAGAGAGATCAGGCTCAACTCTGAATACCCAAGGGAGTAAGAATTTATAGCCAAGGAGTTGGGCGGGGGAATCAGTGGATGGAAAATTACTAAAAGAGTAGAATAATTTTTGCCAAACTGACCAAACAGGGTTCTTGCTGAAGGCAGGCCAAGATGATCAGATATCACCTGAGAACAGTTAGAGGATGAAAAGGATGGTGATCAAATATCGAGGGTGGGAGATTCTAGCTAAATCAACTTGACAGGATTCTTGCTAAAACTGGACTCGACAGGGATAGAGATGGAAGGCCAAGGTTGAGCCTAGTCAAGAAGAAGGCTCAGAGGAGCCTGGTTAAAGTTACACAAGGAGAGAATCTTGGCAGTAGTTACCAAAGTGAAGAGCATTGAGGTGAAAAGACTATCTCACAGGAAAGGCCCAGGCAAACAGAAGCTGTTCACTCCTCCCCAACAATGAACGTCCCATTTCCAACAGAGTGGTTCACCTCTGCTGCACATCGGAATCACCTAGAGGTCTTTAAAAGCACTTATGCCTAGATCCCACCCCTAGAGATTCTGAACTAATTGGTATGGTAAACAGCCTGGGGTCTGGGATTTCAAAATTTATTTTCCAGGTTTACTGAGATATAATTGACTTATAATATTTTGTAATTTTAATGTGTACAATGTGATGGTTTGACAGGTGTATATATTGTGAAATGTTTACCACAAGACGGTTAGTTAACTCATCCTTCACCTCACATAATTACCATTTTGTTGTTATGGTGAGAACATTCAAGATTTACTCTCTTAACAACTTTCAAGTATACAATACGGTTTGGTTAACTAGAGTCTCCGTGCTGTACACATTAGTCCCCAGACCTTATTTATCTTAGACCCAGAAGTTCGTACCTTTTGATCAACACGTCCTCATTTTCCTCTCACTCTTACACCACCCTTTAGCCCCTGAAATCACTATTCTACTCTGTTTCTATGAGGTCAGCTTTTTTTGGATTCTGCATGTAAGTGAAATTGTATAGCATTTGTCTTTGTCTGACTTATTTCACTTAGGATAAGGTGCTCAAGATTCATCCACGTCGTTGCAAAAGGCAGGATTTCCTTCTTTTTAATGGCTGAATAACATCCCATTGCGCACATATATCACATCTCCTTTATCCATTCATCTGTAAAGAAATACTTAGGTTTTTTCCATATCATGACTATTGTGAATAATGCCACAATGAACATGGGAGTGCAGGTATCTCTATGACATAATGCTTTCACTTCCTTAAAGTGTATAGGAATCACCTGGTTATCTTAGCAGATTCTGATTCAGTGGTTCTGGGGTAGGGCCCGAGACTCTGCATTTCTAACAGGTGATGTTGATGCTGCTGGACCTCAGAGTGGAATTTGAGGAGCAAAGACCTGTATATAAAGCTTTTCTAATTTTTACAAATTTGAAATAACATATTTTTAATCGCATAGGAAGCATAACTGAGATATAAAATTCCTAAAGAGTGCTGAAAATATGAAGATGATAGAGTATGGTATGATTATCCCTGTCCAAATGATATGCTTTATTTTACAGAGACCGGTTACTAGTAAGTTGGCTGTAAAGTGAATAGCTATACAAAAAACTAAGTGTCGGTTGTAGATTTTCATTAGAAAAGTGGAAACATACATTCTCAGGTTACAGCTCCCCACAGAATGTCTTGAAAACTACCAAGGAGACCCATATAGCATAATTATTTTTATAAGTTTTTGTCTCTGGATTCAAACTCCCTGTGTTTAAAATCTTATTCTACCATTTTCTAGCTAGATCCTGAGATAAGATAATAAATCTCTCTGTGCTTATGAAATAAAAAGAGTAACACATTTCCTTGAGTTCTTGTGAAAATTGATAAAATAAATGACTGCAAGAAGCTGAGAAGATGTATCCCTGGCACATGATATGTGATCAGTAAAAGCCAGCCATGATTACCTGGCCCACCCCAGGTCTCATTTGCAACTCGGTAAGGCAGTAATGCTGTGCATTTCGTGAGTTCACTGCTGGTTGGCCCCGTCTTTGAGATAGCACTCTGCCCAAACTCCCTGGTATGGTGGCTGCTCCACTATCTCTCCTATGCTTGGTTCTTCAACTCTTTGTCACATAGCTCTTCATTCAGCTATTACTATCGCCTATTATGTGCCAATCACTGAGGTAAGCATCAGACCACAAAACACATCTGCTTTCAAGAGACTCAGGCAGGGAAGAAAAAACAACAACAATAAGAAGAATGATGATTGCTTGTGATTAGAGCTATCAGACAGGAAGGGGATTTGAAGGATTGCAGAGCAGCTATCCTATTTAAGGATTGCTTTCGGCTTTCTGCAACAATGCTTTATTATAAATATTTGCCATATGACTGGTAAACTCCCCTTATTTGCAGTTTTGGGTTATACAAAAATAAATAATATCAAATTTTATTAATGCTGTATCACTAAAGTCCTAGATTTTCAGTCTACTGAAAATGACAGATATAGGTTAATACCAACTGTCAGAACATAGTTCTATTTTCTCACTGTCATCATAAGTCAGGGGTTAGCAAACTTTTTTGTAAAAAGCCAGATGGTAAATAGTTTAGATGGTAAATAGTTGGACCAAACCAACTCTACCCATAGACAAGCCATAAATTATTGGGTGTGGTTGTGTTCCAATAAAACTTTATTGAGAAAAGCAGGCAGCTGGCCTACATGCAGGTCTTAGTTTGCTGACCCTCCCATCAAAGTGCTCATATTCACTTGACACTTCCTTTATTCAAATATTAAAGACAAAATGGTTCTGTACCTTCAAAGGTAAAATGATCTCTGTCTCATTTGCATTTATTATTTTTATTCATTCATGAAATGTTTGTTTACATAAATTTAGAAGTTGCTATCTAGAAAGCAGTGCTTTCATCATTATTATTAGTAGTATGTTCTTCTCTAATATTTAGAACTGTTTCCTACTTTAATATTTAGAACTGACCAGAAAAACTGCAGAAGGGAAACCCTAAATATTATAAAAGAATTCTTTGGAGGTGGGTGGGACTTAAATGAGGAAACCGTAGAAATCACTTACCCTGACAGGCTTCAGAGAACAGTGGTTAAGAATGTGAACTTTTACTAGACTACCCAGGGTCAAGACCTGGCTCCACCAAGCTCATGACCTTGAGTGAGTTTTTAACCATTCAGTGTCTCAAATCTTCATCTGTAAAATGGGGATACTAATGTTCTTACTTCTCAAGGTTATGGTGGGAATTATTAAGAGACCTATATAATAGGAACAGAATAGTGCACATAATAAGCGTTTAACAAATGTAGCTATTACTTTTCACTTCCACACGTGGAGTGTAACCTCACCTTATACTTACTTTACCTTATACTCAGAAGATCAGGAGGTCATTCTTGTCATGCTATAATCCCATCAGCTGCAGCATCAATGTGTTGGAGTTACCCTAGAATGTCAAGATTGTCCTTAACCAAATGAATAGAAATTTGTAACAACTCTGCTTTGACCTTGAGAAAATTTCTTAAATTCCAGCTATTCATCTTGGGGTAGCTCTCTTTGATGCCTGAGGTTTTTCCGAGGCAGTTAAATGAAACATTAGGAGAGCTATACACATGTTAGCACAATCCATGTTAAATATTTGATGGATATTCTTACAGGTTTATTTTTTGTCGTTGTTACTGTTGTTGATTCCACTTTGTTTATACTCTCATTATTATCTCCACTGAGATAAATTTCGTGGTTAGAGTCAAGGCCTCTGCCATATACATTTGGTATCTTATTTTTTTCTTTTCACACATCCCCCCACCCCTCTCCCCTTTGGCAATCATCATCTTGTTTTCTGTATATACGGGACTGTTTTGTTTTGTTCATTTGTTTATTTTTAAATTCCACATGTAAATGAAATCATATGGTATTTGTCTTTCTCTGATTTATTTCACTTGTAATACCCTCTAGGTCCATCCATGTTGTCACAAATGACCACGTTTTACTTTTTTATTTTTGAGTAATATTCCATGGTGTGTGAGTGTGTGCGTGTGTGTGTGTATCACATCTTCTTTAACTATTCATCTATCAATGGATACCCAGGTAGCTTCCATATCTTTGCTATTGTAAATAATGCTGCATAGGGTGCATTTGGTCTCTTTTAACTAAAGGCCCGGAAATCTTCTCTCTGTATACTCTCCAAGTTCCCAGCAATAACCATGTTTTGTAGACTTGTTAGAACACCATGTAGAGAGACAGTCTTATTCAAGCAACTGTCAAAGGATATTTCAAATTTGCTGGATAGATAGTCCTTCAGTCAGGTCCTATGTGCAAAAGTACTTTGACAACTATGAACCAGGAGGCAAATATTATGTATGAAGTAACTACTTTGTGTCTGACATGTTCTAGGACAGAACCATTCAATAGAACTTTCCACAATAATGGAAGTATTCTGTATCTGTATTGTCCAATATAGTAGCCACAGCCCCATGTAGCCATAGAACACTTGAAATGTAGCTAGTGTGGCTGAGGAAACAAAGTGTAAATTATATTTAATTTAATCCACTTAAATTTAATTGGCCATAGTGCAGTTACAGGGCATATTACATGTGTTAAAACAATCCTATAAGTAATATACAACTATACTCCTTTATAAAAGAGGGAGATCTCTCAGAGACATTAATAAAGTTTCTAAGAGTCACGGAGCTAGCCAGTGGTACATTGTCAGGCAGGATTTATATCCTCACCTCTCTTTGATGCCATGCCCATGGGCTCTTCTTCCATATCAAACTTTATAGCATGTGCTATAGTATATCATATCTATTATATTATATTAGTATATATTTTTTGAAATCTATCATTACATCAACAATATATGTTACATACAGTTATAATCACTGTAACCCATTCTCTCTAGTAAAACAAGGTTTGCTAACATGACTTGTACCTACGAAGAGGAATCAGTTGTCTATGGATAACCCAGTATTCCCTTCCCTTTGAAGACACTTCAGAGTGGGTCTTACCCTTGTCTCTCCCTTCTTACCACTGAGACAGTGGACGATGATCTCAAAAGAACAGTCAGCTATCAAAGCAAGTTGGTAGTTTGGGGCAGCAGCTCATTTCTTCCAGCAAACTTAGACTGAATTGATTTCCCAACACATGTTTATAGATGTGCTCTCCTGAGTTCCACACACAGAGAGCCATTTCCCTTTTAAACAGCTTGTCTGGTTACATCTTGTAGTAATTTATCTGCATGCTCCCTGCCAACTGGTTCGTAGGGAAAACATGTTTGATGCATAACAATAGATCATTTGGGGATAAATCAAACTCTTAATGAAGTCCTGCTTCTCTTCAGCCAGGCATTTCACTCAGAAGAGTCTCTCTTGGGCTCTAGTGACTTGAGGAAAGGGAATGTGGGTGCCCCAATCTGTGAGACAAGTAGGCGCAGAGAAAGTTGATTTTCTCCAAGACAAGACTAATGACACAGCATCCCTGGGGTCCCTTTTCATGGAGTCCAACTGAAACCACTGAAGTTGGATTGGAGACTAGAGCCTGGAGACAGTTCAGATTAGACCTATGTTTGGAAGAAATGAGAGATCTATTTTGCCCAAAGCCTCACACTTTCCTTGGAGGGAGGCCATGGCCGCCCACACACCCTTGTCTTTCCCAGTTCCTGTAAGAAAAAAGAAAGCTACAAGGAGATAGAAAGTAAAAAGAAAAGGAAGAAAGAGGGGAAAGAGAAGAATGAACTGAATAGAACATCTGAAAGAAAAAGGGGGAAAGAAAAATGAAGAAATAGTGGAGAAGCAGTGAGTAGGAAGGATGGGAGAAAGAAAGGAGGGAAGAAATACACCAGAAAATTTGATTTAAAACCACATGTAGCATAAGCATTGTTACTAATTAGTTCTAGTTGAGACCTTGCCATGTGCCAGACACTACGCTAGGTGTTCCCGCACTCTGCTACTGACCAAGTGAGACTCAGAAAGCTTGAGAAAACAGTAGTTAATTCCTACAAAGCCCTTATCCTGCACATCTGCACCATACACGCTACTAAGAAAGTAAACAATCTGTTTTGCAGCCATTTTACTCAGTATCTTCAGAAGTGGAAGAGTTAGAAGCTGATCACTGGAGTAAAAAGGCATATTGAGAGAGTCAGAAGAACTGATAGAAAAATTTTAATCATATCAGTCTGTCCTCGTTTGAGGACATGCATCACCCATAGACGTGCTTAAATGCCAAGTAAAACATATCTTGCTCTTTGAGTCTGAACTCGTGAACTCCCCCCGGGAGCCCTGCAGGGGCTGGTATATGCTTTTTGTGGAGTTGGGGGGTGCATTTAAAGCTAAACTCTGCGATTGTTTTCTAAGGAGAAAAATGAGCTGTGCTCGTGCTTTTCTTTAATGAATGAGGAACTCTTTCATCAAGTCACCCCCCTTTCCCCAGTCTTCTCTGGCTTCCACTGCCTCCAGGATCAAGTCCAAATGCTTTGTCCTGAAATCCAGGGCCTTCTGCAGGCTGGCTCCAGACAGCCTTATCAACAGTGTTTTTCTACCGCTCTGCACTGTGAACTATCAACTCCAGTAAGGCTGGTCTGCTCACTCTTCCCTCCCACTAAACACACACATGCTGCCCCTCAGAAGGAAAAAGAATGGCTCCTTTACCTTCCTATGCCTCTGATTTCTTTCACCTGGATTACGCTTGCTCTCTCTCATCCTCTCCTGAATCCTGTGTGAACTTTAAGACCCATCAAAGCCACTCTCTCCGTGAAGGACTCCTTGATCATCCAAATCCACAGCGACTACTTCTTCATGACCTTCAGTATGGGTGCCACTATGGCAGCTATGGGTCGTCATTCACTGATGCCCCAAGTTCCTGTGAAGGAACTCTGTCCTGCTATGCTTCTAGTTCTCTGGTATTCCTTTTCTCTCCTCCCTTCGTGTCCATCAGCATTGTCCTGTTGTCAGTGCCTTCTTATAAGCTGCTCTCCATCTATCATCAGTCCTTCTCATTTGCTAGGAAGCCAGATTACCAAGTGCCCCCAACCCCAGTTAGAAAGAATCGCTTCCTCCTTGCTCTTCCCTAAGGACTATCATGATCGACAAGCATTTTCTGTCATACTTATTTGTTATAGCAATTTGTGTACATTTTCTATCTTCTCCATTAGATTGTAAGCTCCTTAGACATAGGGATTTTAGCATCTTTGCTGCTCTCTCAGTGCCTACCCTGGTGGATGGCATGCCGATGATACTCAATAAATGCTCGTGAAATGTATTTTCACTATTATTGTATTCCTCAATTGTGCCGTAAATACAGGCAAATATGCTAAATGAAGGCTTAGAGACCCTTTGTATGACTCCATTCATTTCTGGAGAAACAGGAAACAGCTGAACTATTTAGGCTTAGGAGTCTTCTCTTCCTTGTGCCTGGGCTTCGTTCTCAGGTGGCTTTCCGCTCATGGTGGCTGATTCGCTGAAAGAAACTCATGGTGTTATGTCCCTTAGAAGAAGGGGCACTTAGGGCAAATTTCTCCTAACTCTTGGACACCCATGGATTGGAAACCAAGTACACCATGTGTCACCAGAACTAGAATTGAGAATGACATCGAGGGGACAAAGCTGCACCTTCAACCTTTCAAGGCCACCTGGTGTCTTATCGCTGCCTCTTTTGGTGCGTGAAGTTCCTTCTCTCTCGATGGTCTCTCTCCAACACACAGCTCAGCTCCACAGGGCTCTGGAATGCTATGATTCTAAGTGATTTTATAATGTCTCCAATTTTCTTCCCCACTAGTTGGCAACAGTTGCTCAGTTTTCTAATTCCAACATTCTGAGTGAAGAATGTGATTACTCTTGCTCGGTCTTCCTTGCCAGGCCAGAAGTCCCTGGCAAGCTTGAGGATGGGCCACCACTGAATCAGGTGCCATCTCTGGTGAAGTCAGCCACAGCTGAGAAGTGGAGGGTGGAGGGAGAGGTAACATCACAGAAAATGTGGCTGCCTGAGCCTGTCCCGACAACACAGCTTGTAAGTAGACATGAATCCCTCTTTCATTGGACTTGTCTATGAAGATAAACACTTTCATAACAGGGTAGAAAACACATGGTCCTACATGGGGTCAGACAACCAATATAAATGAGCAAAGCAGTCTAATATAAAGAGAAGGGAAGTGGTGGCTCCAGCCATTGTTAACATGTGGGAATGTTGCCAGATCTTTCTGTTTTAAAGGGAAGTCATAAGTATAGATTTTAGTGTGAAGTTCCTGAGTTTTAAAACATTGCGCAAGCCAAACCAAACCTATCTGTGGACCATATTAGGCTGACAGGCTGTCAGTGTGTGTGTCTTAAAAACCAACGTACACGGCAGATCTCCTAAAAGCAAGGTAAATACTAACTAGCCCATTATTGTAACTTATTCCTTTCACTACAGTTATTTGCATATTAATCCCTCATTAGGTATCTATTGACTGACTTATTAAAATAAGTTATTTGCTTTGGATTATTTTGAGATTAGCACTTGCATTTGCATCATTTCAAAACCCGTTTAGTTTCTTGCCCAAGTTCACATAATACCATCTTCAACTAGGAGAAGACAGGGCTCTGGGGGGATTTTAGCTTAAATTTTTATGAAAGGTCAATTTGGGGAAATGATCCTATATTAATGAACTTCTCCTCAGGTTTCTCAAAGATCACCCAGGCTCCTGGCTTAAAGACAAAGCTAAGACTAAGGGCCAGAAGAATAATCAGAAAAAAAAAAAACAAACCTCATACCTTGGGAGCTGTAGGAGGTACATTTTTTCAAGGCTGATCACAGAAGCTAGAGCAATGGGGAGGTGTATATGCATGGGAAGGTAGCAGATAGATGAAGAATAGAAACATGTGATCATGGAACTTACTAAGAAATCTCTGTGATGCCCAATGATTAGAGCAAGTCTCCAGAGGCAATGAGTCTTGGCTGTTCCTCTCAATTGAGAATAAGACTAGTCTGCGAGGTTAAGTGATGCTTCAATATCTCTCAAGGAGGAAGATGGATGTAGCCCATGGGCTATTTTCTACAGAAATACCTGATTTGGGAAGAATCAGTGTCATATCTATTTGCCAAACATTGTTGTTATACCTCATGATTGGGGAAAAAGGAATCCCTGAGTGCTAGTTGAATGTCATATCCCAGGGATGAGCCTTGAGAAATGACGCCAATGCAAACCTACTCTAGAATATACCTGTGACTGTGATTTTCCTTATTCTTTTGAAAACTCTTCTGAGTGTGAGTGTGTATGTATGTGCCCATGTATGCTTATTCTTGAAATACAATATTTACGTAGAAAATAACACATATTTTAAGTGTACTGTTGAATAGATTATCACAAAATGAACATGTCCATATTACCACTAAGAAACAGAATACTAGCAGTACTTCAGAAGACCCTCCCTTCCAATCTCCCCAGATGTTAGCTCCCTTCGACACCCCAAAGATAGTCATATTTTAACTTCTAATATTATAGACTAGTGTTGCCTATTTTTGAACTAGGTAAAAGAAATCATACTGTACATATGATTCTGTGTCTATTGCAATGGTTGATTCATTTCATTGCTATATAATATTCCATTATATGACTATAATGCAATCTTTCCATTCTACTAATGATGAAAATTTGATTTATTTCCTGTGTGGGGCCATTACAATAATGTTACTATGAAATTCTCGTTCAGACTTTAGATGCTCTTATATGGATTTCTGTTTGTTCTACATCTAGAAGTGAAATTATTGGGTCCTAGGATAGGTGGATTTCAACAAGGATAGATACCATTAATTGTCTAAAGTGGTTGTACCAATTTATACCAATGTATGAAAATTCCTGCTGTTTTGTCTTTTCATCAGCACTTAGTATTGTCGGCCTTTTTAACTTTAGCCACTCTGATATATGTTTGTATCTAGCAATTGGGAACACAGCAATTTTTTAGGTTTACCATCTTGTACAAACTTATAGTTGCATGTAGCTTTGGTGTCATTCAGGTATAGAATCAATATTCTTTTCTCTTTTATAATAACATTTTTAGATGACCCAGGGTAGAGCATGTTTACACAAAATTTCAAACAAAAATAGCCCATGAAGTTAAGTAACTTGCCTCAAAATATCACCTGAATATTAAGTAGCGGAACCAAGATTTGCTCCACTAACTCCAGAGCACAGGCTCTTAACGTTGGTGAAGCCAAACAACTTTCTTTGAGTGATTTAAGATTCTTCAAAAAAGAGAGAGAATCCACTATGCCTGGAGTGACTTGAGGGGCTTCACAGAGGAGACTATAATTCATTCAGAGCTGTACAAATTGGATAGAATTTGACAGAGAGGCACTTGAAAAAAAATGCATACTCATAATACCAGCAACATCTTGGATACATGACTATGTTTTGGTTCACAAAGTGTATTCACAAACGCTCATTTAGGGCTACTAAGATGGAATATAAATTGTCCTAGCCTTGATTATCTTAATGTCTATAGCTTCTAATGAGAATGATAGGTGGTGATACTGGAATTTGAACTCAGATGTTCAGAATTTAAGTCTAAGGCAACTTTATCATTTGCTCCTTTAAAAAGATATAGAGGCTCAAGTAACCAACCAATGGTTTGCTTGGAGTGGAAGAATTTCCCAGGATGCAAGATCTATAGGAAAATTCGAAATAAACCAAATCATATTACAAAGGCTCCCTAATACCCAGAAATGAATCTTGACTCAAATACTAGGGGTGCCCTAGGTGGGAATATACAGCCACTGTGGAAAAAAGTATGATGATTTCTCAAAAGATGAAGAATAGAACTACCATGTGATCCAGCTATTTCACTTCTGAATATTTAGTTAAAGAATAGAAAAACACTAATTTGAAAAGATATGTGCACTCACTATGTTCATTGCAGCACTATTTACAATTGACAAAATACAGAAACAACATAGGTGTTCATCATTGGATGAATAGATAAAGAAGACATGAATCTAAACACAAAATGAATAAACAAACAAAAACAAACTCACAGATGCAGAGAACAGATTGGTGGTTACCAGAAGGAAAAAGAGTTGGGGGAAGGGCAAAATGGATGAAAAGGAACAATTTTATGGTGACAAATGGTAGCTAGATTTATAGTGGTGATCACTGTAGACAGTATACAAATATCAAATTATAATGTTGTGTACTTGAAATACATATAATGTTATATACCAATTTTACCACAATTAAAAAAAAAAAAATACCGGGAGTAGCCTAGTATAAGAAGGCCTCATCCTTGGATGGCCTCATGGTTTGACAACCCCATATTCCAATAGAGTAGTCAACAGACTGACGTTTACTTTCACAATAGGTCCTAATAAATGTGAGGTGAGTATAGTATCTCAACGATGTTAAAAAGGGGCCACTTTTAGAGGATATGTTTCTTGGGAGCAAGTTCTTTTCCCAGCCCTCACTGTACGACATATGCGTATGGGTATGCCGGCTCTTACAGGTCATGTTTGCATGGAGGCAACACTGGTTTATGTGCTAGATGGGGTAGTAAATGGTGGTACAGGCAGGGGACAGTGATGAGAACTTTCCAGCAGGGAAGTCAAGCTGCCTTTGTTCCTGCGTCTTCCCCAGGAGTTCAGGGCTTAAAAATATGAGTCCCACCATGTTTTTTATGGATGAGGAATGAATGACCAAGTTCACACATCACTGGCAGCAGCATACGCGAACATACAATAAACTCATTCCAGCAAACGGGGAGGATCCATTTTAAGTTCCATGACCAACTGACGCTTGGCACTCCCTGACGAATGCATCCCAGCTGGTTTCTATCCACACGAGACACGAGTGTGTGTGTGTGTGCGTGTGTGTGCACATGTGTTTATGCATCTGCATGTTAAAGACAACACGCTCGGTAAGCTGGAGAGCTCTTTTTCATCTTCCTTTTGCTGAAGAGCTATCTCCCAAGGAGAAAGATCCATCAAATGTCAGAGAAGATTTTAACTTCAGGAGGTTCAAGGAAATGAGGTAGGTAGCTGGCTTTTGCATAAGGGAATTTCGAAGATTATCAGAATACCTAATTAGAAGAGATTTTGTCAAGCTTTCCCTGCCAAATTTCCTGTAGATAATGGTCAAGCTGTGGGGGCCTGGCTCAGAACTGTGAGGGAAGCCGGCAGCCACAGCCTCCCCTCAGCATGACGCACCCTTCAAGTTAGTGGAATTTAAGTAAACAACTGATTTCACTAATCTTGGAGGCCTTTCTCTGGTGTCTAATAAGCACAGGCTTCCTCTCAGCATTTGCCTCTTCTCCGTGGCTGCCTTATGAAATGTGATGCTAACTGTAGAGTTGGAAGGACAAAGGAACTCAGTAAGTGTAATTTATTATCCAAGATTGCTTTCAACCTTTTTCCAATTATACACATTTTTATTTTGGCTTTGGCAGACCTAAGTTTATGAGGCTGTTCTTCTGGTCACTAATGGGCTGAAAAAATGGGCCCCAAATATTTTTTAAGGGATGTGTTACTGACCTTTAGTAATTTGACATGGCATCAGCTCTTTTGAATTAAATAAGAAAACTAATGCTGACTCCTGCTTCTCCCCCCAGCTGTCTGCCCTCCTGTTCTCCACCTACACTGAGGCTTAACATGAGATCACTTAGGGAGCAGAAAGCTGTCAGACCAACAGAGATAGAAGCTCAGATTGGGTTAGATGCTCCCTTGGTATTTATTTATTTGTTCTCACCTGCTGGAGAGAAAATAATGGGCTTAGGAAAAACAGAGGCCTGCTCTTGAAAGTCGTGGGGAAAAAAGCAATGAGCTGGAGGACAGGGAACCCTGGTTTATGGTGTAAGATAGATGTTTATTTGATGTGTAACTTTGAGCAAGTCACTATCTTTGCATTTCAGGCTCCTAATCTGTAAATGGGGGAGGGGTAATGATACCCATCTTTTGTCCATTGGCTGGGTTGTGGATCAGAGGCTCATTTCTTTATCCCCCCTATTTATCTGTGGACATTCTCCAGGATACAGGGTTTGTTCCACATTCTCTCTATGCCATCTCTCAGTGATCTCACTCCTTCTCATAGCATAGGTCTGCCATCTATGCAGGTGACCACACAAAAGCTATATTACCAGCTTTGACTTCTCTCCAAAGTTTCAATCTTACCTAGCCAAAATGTTACTTGGACACTTTCTTATAAAATTTATCTTTCTATCAAAACTCATGCAGGTCACACTTCGATCTTTATAGAAGAAGCACACACATGGCATAACAGTGTGTATGCTTTGAGTTCCAATCTAGTACTTCTAATGCCATGACTTGGGCAAGCCACTCATACACGGTTTGAAACGGTGATGGTCAGACTACTATAAAGATTGGGAAATGTTGGCAAGCTACCAGTTGTATCACAGGCGCTCAATAAATAATATCACTCTCCCTGTTCTTGAATTCTTTTTGAAATTTCTATAATGACTTTAGCCCTCAGATTATCTTTTATGTTGACTACACACAATTTTCAAATACAGAACAAAGAGAAATACGTAAGAAGTTGACTGTGCCGTAACGTTCCAGATGAGCCTTGTTCTTCTGTCGAGTTTCACTATTTTTTAGAGATAAGGTCTTCCAGAGACAAGAATAACTTTAAGTTACCCTAACACTGTGTGTGAGAATGCAACAGAGTCATCTTAAGCACAGAAGAAGCCTGAACATTTTATGACAATATGTTAATATTAACATTCACGTTCACATACAATTCTAAAAGTAATTAAAATTTATCATTCAGATAAAAATACATAGAAACTGAAAAGACCATGTCCAAATTGTGGAAAACAGTGTAATACAGAAGGTTCCCTCTTCTCATTGAATTTAGGTAATTGTTTTATCAATTTTAACGTGCTTCAGCCTTCACTAAAGTACTTTAGCATTGACAGTAAAGTGAGAGTGAATATATTTATTTCTTTCAAAATAGGCTCTTCTCTCTCTTGGGTATGCAGTGTTGTAATAGAGATATAAATATTGAGATTAATGAACTAATAAGGGATGGAGGAGTTATAATCTTTGAAATTTCTCTGTGGGAGATAAAGAAGACATAAACTACTCCTTTTTATATAGCTAGGAAAACTGCGAAAGACTACTTATGCTCTTAACTCACAACAAAAATGAATATTATGAGGCCTCCTTAAGAGGTACCTTGCCACTAGGTCCAAACTGGTAGTCATACTTTTCTTTTGAGTAAGAAAAAATACATGGAACACACACACACACACACACGCATGCACGCATGCACGCACGCACGCACATATATCCTTAAATATAAAAGATTAAAGAAAGAATTGATGGAATCAAACAGCCTCTCACCCTGTGGTAGACACCTTGCTTCTCTAAGATATAAACAATCTTTTAATACTGGCAAGTTCTAACTTTAGAAGGTCTTCTAAACTCCAGTGGGCATTAAAGCCCTTCAGCATACTTGAAATAGACTAGACCCTCTGCATCAATGGAAGGAAACTAGTATTTACAGAATCACACTTTCTAGTGACTAGCCTAATCTCTTTCTCTCTCTATATAGGTAGGTAGGTAGGTAGGTAGGTGGATGAATGGATGAATGGATGAATGGATAGATGGATGGCTGGCTGGATAGATAGATAGATAGATAGATAGATAGATAGATAGATAGATAGATAGAAGATATATATATATATATATATATATAATATATATACCAAAAAAAAAGAAATTTGTACTAGAAATATCTCATTTCTCTTTTACATGGTTACCGTTGCCAGTCCTTTCCTGTATTCTGGAAGGCGACATTCAGAAAGTGGCTGGACATTGTACAAGTGATTCAAGCATCAGAAAAGTGATTGGGTTTGATGAACTTGGAGGTCCTTGGCCACCCTAAGACACTGTGATTCTATAACTTCCTCTACTTTTTTTCATTTCCTTTCAGTTGTGATGACAGCATTTATGCTTCCACATTCTGTAATGTCATTCCTTTAGTACCAGGGAAAATGTGTGTGTGTGTGTGTGTGTGTGTGTATGTGTGTGTGTGTGTGTAAAAAATCATTCAGGAGAAAAATAACTAATATTTACATTCATTAGACAATAACTGATTAATAAACTAATTTCTCTTAGTATTAGACCATTCAACTCCACAGGACACTGTGTAAACCTAACTCTGTCAATACTACTCCCAAAACCTGTGTGTCTCATACAAGAGGACTAGAATCATTTTGCAATTAGAAAAATAAAAACTAGAGAGGTGAGAATTAAAGGCAAAGCTTACATGAGGATCTAGGTCTCTGGTGTTTATATTCCACAATTTTTTCAGTAAACGCCCATTTCTCCACATTGTACAAAGATTTAGGGCCAAATTTCCAAATTGCATGGGATAGTCATGGTGATGGTCTGTGGGAACCATAGGTGTTCACTGTAATTGAAAGGAAGGTAAGTAGTCTTGAGTATATTTCAGTGTCATTTACGTTTTGTCCACAAGATGGTAGTGGACACTTTCCATTTAATGTAAAGCTGGCCTGCGATCCTAATTTCCCGGAAAGTAGAGAATGGTTTGTGTTGAACTGAGGTCAGCCACTCTGGATATCATTCAGTATTTTTGTGTGTGTGTGTGTGATGAATTATTGATTTTGAATATATTTAGCTCTGCTACAGCAAGAGGGGATTCATCTGAAGTAAAGAAAACCCAGAAATGCATTGCATTCCAGCTTCTTAAAGGGAATTTGAGAAGTGGGAATACTTTGGACATTTAAAAACCACACACCAAGGATCAGATACTGACATTTTTCAAAAACACTACCTTAGTACATCATGCAAAAGACATTCGAGATGTCAAGTTCAATTAATCTTGGGTGAAATTTTGCACAGTAACAACTTTCCTTCCACGAAACTAGTTCAAGAGGGCTATAGGTGGTTTCCCCTCAAATCCAAGGGGAAAGTTAGACCTTAAATGCTATGAAATTTCCATGACCTAAATAAGAGGGTAGCATCAGCAAGTTGGCCTGCTCTGCTGCTATGTGCCTCCCTCCCTTGTCTAGCCCCCATGCCAGAAGGGACAAGACACAGATGGGAAAAACATCTGGCCCTGTCTGCCTCCATTGACCAGAGGGCCTTCTTTGAGGTTCAGGTCCTAGACTCATATCATTTTATTTTTTTAAATTCTTTTTAAAATGAGGAGCTCAAGTGGGATTTCCTTTCATCTTACTATATTAATTTCAAATTAAATTAGGTCTAATGCTCTGTATCAGAACCATAAAGGAAAGCTCCAAGGCATCTAAGTGACTTCCCATTCTGTTATCCAGAACAGCTGAGCTCCCCACCTAAGAAAGAGAGAGGCAGAAAAGCTGGGAGCAGAAGTTGGGATGAGATCATGGCAGAAGGACAGGAGGGAGACTCCTGTTGTCACAACTCTGTGGTTGCCTCTCCAATGGGCTTCAGGACCAAGTTAAGAGTCCCTAGTCCCTCATAGTGTAGCTTCATCCTAGCTATCCATTTTATACTCCCTACTCTCCAACAGGGATCCTCATTCTGACCTAGAGAGGTCACCTCATTGTCTCTTTGATTCTCACAGCCTTCATTCGTAGACCTTCTCTTTCACATTCCTTTTGGCTCCAGTAACTCCAACTTGAATCAGAAACCCCATGGCTCCAGCTCGCACAGAAGGAGAATTCATGTATCAAAGTTTCTCTAAGACACGATGCAAATGGTGGGTGTGGTAAACTTTTATTTCAGTAGATAAAATGGTAGAGAATGATGAGAGAGAGAAAGAGAGAGAGAGAGAGAGAGAGAGAGAGAGAGAGAGAGAGAGAGAGAGAGGAGGCCTTTAAGACATAGAAATAAACAACTTTCAAGACCATGAAAATAATTGAGTAACTTTTCTGTTCTCCATAAAAACTGGATATCTTCTCTTCCATGTTAACGCCTTTCATCATTACGTCTGTTTAATTATATGGCAAATTCAATGTAACCTAATGAATTTTCTGTTCCCTGTATTCTCGATAGGGTGTTTTGTTTTGTGTTTTTTGTTTGTTTGTTTTTTACTATAAATGATACCTTAAACTACATGTGATGGACTTCATATTAGCAGTTGGAGTTCATATCAATCATGTGCCGCTCAGAAGACTCTGGAAGCCCTAAGCCCACTCCTGTGGAGGACTGCAAGAATCTACTGATGCCAGGGTAGAGTTGGGATGCTGTAGAGGGACAGAAAAACCATGGAGACAGAGAGGAAGCAAAGAGTGAGGGAGGCTGGAGGAGGAAGTGTTGCCAGCGAGACTCAGTCACTCAGTGCACCTACTGAAGGGAACGGTGGCGGTGCTCCTTTCCCTGAATTTCATGTCCTTTTGTGTTGGTGCTGTCTACTTGTCTTTCCAGATGGTATAGGCAAAACAGAAAGGTATAGAAACGCTGCTCCTCAGGGTAGAGTTAAGACTTTTGAATAGCTCTTTAATGTTTTGAAACACTCATCGTCCCTCACTCATATCTCTCATGCTTGCTCATTCATCTCTCTTTTTCTCCCTCCCTCCCTCTCCTCCCCTCTCATCTATCATCTATCTATCTATCTATCTATCTATCTATCTATCTATCTATCTATCTATCTATCTATCATCTATCATCTATCTATCATGTATCATCTATTTATCTATCTTTTATCATCTATCAACATCATCTCTCTCTCTCTCTCTCTATCATCATCATCTACCTACCTACCTACCTACCTACTTACCTACCTATCTCTTCTATCTAAATCTGCTCTTTTTACTTAATACTATATCATAAACCTTTTCCCAGGGGATTTAATGTTTTTTCTAAAATATGATCTTTAATAGCTGTATTATATTCTATCCCATGGAAGTATCAATTTTTTTTCTTTTTTAGCCATCTCCTAAATTTGAGCACATAGAGTGTTGTGTAGCAAGTTCATTTGACTGAAGCTGTCTGAAAATGGAGAGAACGATCTCAAAGACATTGTCATCTCCTTGCCCACAGAGAAGGGAAAATATAGGTTGGACCACACATGGAAGAACATTAGCAGTAGATGAGTGATGAGGCCATACCTTCCAACTCTGAGTATGTGAGAACAGTTGACTGACTGAGCTTCCAGTTGCCCAAGCTGCAGCACTGCAGGTGGAAAAAGCAGACAAGCAACATGACTGTGAGCTGTTGCTCAGACCTAAAATCGTGGATTCTTTCCCATTGGGAAGAGGGTTTTGGTTTTGGCCTCACAGTCACCTATGAAGGCACATATCAGTCGATGTACATCCACACAGGATTTATGTGTAAGAAAGGGATATTACATGAGACCCACACTTAAGATTTTCAGATGTTCCGAACATAATATCATTCCTATGTGTGGTGGAAATGAAGAAAATGTTCTGTTCTTAATTGGGAGTCTAGATGGAGTCACCCAGCAGGAGACATGGCAGGTGTGGCAGGTGGGCAGGTGCCTGGACAAAATCACTTGGGCAAGTGAACGTGAGCACACTTCATAAGGGTCTTGTGCTATGTAGAAGGTGAAGCAGATTCTGTCTCATTACTATTTTTATAAGATGCTCTCATTTTCTCTTTCACCTCAAATTTTGTCTTTCTTAATATACTTTTTCTTCCATAGTTTTTGAGGTGGACACGAAAACAAGAAATCAATAGATTTCCACCTGTCTAAACTACCCCTCCCCTCATGTGCGGTGCCAAAATGGAAAGAGAAGCAACATAGGAAAGTTCAAGTGGGTGTAAGAGGATGTTGCACTCACTTGGGTTGAAGTAGCAGGAAGAAAAAAACAGAATGTGCCTCCTGCTGCCATTCTTTGAGCTTCAATTCAAGTCAGTATTTACTAAGCATCTCTTCTACCTCAGAGGCTGCTGTGAACTTTATGTTTGTGTCTCCCCGAAATTTATGTACTGAAACCCTAATCCTCAATGTGACGATATTTGCAGGTGGGGCCTTTGAGAGATAATTATGCTTAGATAAGATCCTGAGGGTGAAGCCCCTATGATGTGATTTGTACCATAGGAAGTAGAGAGGACCAGAGTTCTCTGTCTCTTTGTGCCATGTTAGGATACAGCAAAAAGGTGGCTGTCTACAAACCAAGCAAAGGGTCCTCACCAGACACCAGATCTGCTGGCATCTTGACCTTAGATTTCCTTGCTTCTAAAACTGGGAGAGATAAATGTCCATTATTTAAAGCACCCGGTCTATGGTATTTTTGTTACAGCAGCCTGATAAGACTGAAGCAGTGACAGTACTAAGAAATGATATCAAAAGATAAATTCATTTATTCATGCTACAATTATTTTTTGGCTGTCTACTGTATGTTAGGAACTATCACGGGCATTGGAAAGACAATGTTGAAATAAAAAGGTAAAGGATCTATGCTTTCATGAGCCTTTCAGTCTAGTAGGCAATAAAGATATTATATAAAAATCATTTTAGCATTTAAAGAAATTTTATCATACCACTCTCTCCCTACCCGAGTTCTGAATCACCTGAGTGAGAGACAAGGAATCAAGACAGGTGGATGTCAAAATGCCAAGTTTTATGATGGATAGAGCTGTTTGGAGCATGCTGCTTATTCAGTCAAGTGAGCTTTCTAATATGCTCCTGAACTGAATTTTCTCCACAAAAGCACAGGCCGCCTTCACACGAGAGTAACTTGATTGTCTGACCGAGAGTCCCTGGAAGATGACAGACCCAAAAATCATTTAGGTCTTCTGCCAATGGCATCCACTGCAAACAATCTACAAGCACCTTCACCTTCTCCAATCTGCCCAGCAGCTGACCCAGGATGGCCCTGCCAGGTGGCTGGTCTCCTCCCACTGATAGGGAAAAGCCACACCCTTGGCTAAGCCTAGTTGGTTAAGAGAACAAAAAGCTGAGATGGAACAAGAGACCAGGAATATTACTCTGGAGGAGATCCTTCCACATAAAGCCAAATAGGTAAAAGCTAAACAGACTGTTTATGATGAGTCCTTCGGATGAAGATGCCCAGGGAGAGCACTACATGGGGACCTAATTTATTCCAGGAGTGGGGTGTCTGAGCAAAATGTGGTCCCTATTCTCAGGTAATTTATAGGTTCACTACCAGGAAGAGAGAACCATCATAAAACAATGAGAATAAGTTTTATACTAACAACATAAGTTAGGTATACAAGAAATAAGGAAGAATGAACAACTGATGTCTGGCCACCATTGTTCACTGTTCTTTTTAAGTAACACACCTCTTCTTACCCGTTCTCTACAATATTAAGAGACAATGTCATGTGGATACTATCTCTCTATTATTTCAATATGAGAATAAATCAATTATAAAGATTTCAGTACTATTAGGGACAAATTCCAAGTCTGGGTGTTTGAGGTTTTTTGTTTGTTTTGTGTTTTGTTATTAGATCTTTTGGTCATCTAAGAAACTACCAAATCAAATGAACTTTATGACATTATGTAAACAAAATCCCAAATTCACCAAAAGTACAAACACATCTGAAAATACTCTTTAAAACCTGGTTTTTATTATAAAATTAGTGCATATTGGCTAATATTTTTAGAAACTCCAGAAAAGTCCCACCATTCAAGCTCACCCATAGATTCCCCTACGTCTTCGTATGTACTACTTCCTTCGCTTTTATTTATTTCTCCTGCATAGTATTTATTTTGTTTTCTCGGTGGTTTTGTGTTGTATGCATAGTCAACTCTCAATTATCTGCTGTGGATTAACTAATTTGTGAATGAACTATCATTAAATTGTCACAAATAATCTGTGAGAAAATAGTAAAGCTATCACAAATCAGTGAAAAACTTTATTCAACAGGTATCTATTGAATATCTACTCCGTGCCAAGCACTTAACTGCAGAGCAAACAGCTGGTACATATGGAGTTAATCGTCACACAAGGAAACCCCTTCTCCCTCATCTACCAGGGGAGGCCCCTCTGCCCCTCAATCCCATCAAACAGGGGTCCTTGAAACAAATGAGGGTCTGATTTTATAAACTCAAAACTAGAGATGGAGGGATTAGGTGAAAAAGAGGCAGAAGAGAGGGAAAGTACTTCAATTTCACTCTGATATTTGAAGAATGGCAAAGAAAAGGTAACGATCTCATTATTTAATCAGATAACCTCTTGGCCATTTTCCCCAAAGCCATTAATATGGTATGATTCTTAATTTATTTTAGAATTTTTAGAATTTCAGATGATATCTATAGAATGGTAACTGAATTCTTAAATTTGAAATGGAATTTTAATTAAATAAATTTATATTATTCCATTTCTTATTTTCTGTAGCTGGCCTAGTTTTAACCATGATTTGGGGGTTCCCTATGAGCTGCTTTCCTGAAGCCCCACAGATGAGATTTATTGGGAGTTGGCTACAGTTTGAATTTTTGGAAGAGACTTTCTTTTTAAAAAAAAACAATTTTACATTATTGTAACTATTTAAGGTTCTACTAAGGTCTCTCCCTAAATAATTTTTAAAATAATGTTAACATGATTTCTGGTTCCAAGGTAATATAAGCTTATTATAAGTGATTTTGAAAAATAGAGATATAGTGGTGTGTCTGTTAAGGTGGAAGTTAATTTGATTAAATGCTATTTTTTTCTCAAGTGAACATTGACGTTTGGAACCTGAAGGTTAATGCAGAGGGGGTAGAAAATTTGTGTAAGGAGTGTAAGGGCTTTAGGGTAAAGAGAGGACTTCTCCTAGAGATTATGGCAATTTATCAGGTGATCCAAGAGTCCTGGAGCCCCAGGGGCAGGGAGGAGTCCAGGAAAATGGGCCTCCCAGGTTAAGGGGACGACCGGTGCTGGCATGTCATCGACTAGCAAGATTTTTGTACTCTGGATGACTTTTAGAATCGTTTTGCTCCTAATCAAATTACTCCCCGCCTTTCTCCACCCCAAAAAATTCCATTTGAATTTTAATCTGATTTTATAGTAACTCTATACATTGATTTGTAAAGCTGCATTTTTTAAAAATAATATTTATTTTATGGCTCCTCCATCCTCCAGACATTAAACTCTCAGTTTATTCAACTCTTCTTTTAGGCCTCCCAGTATGTTTGGCTTTCTCTGTATAATCCCTCTTAGTTTCTGACTTTTATCTTATATGACTAATGTTTTATATTTTTATATATAATATTGGGATATTATGTCCTATATATACATGGATTTATGGGTACTATGTCCTATAAATATGTATTTATATATTTTACATATATAACAATTGATATATTTTTTATTATATTGTCAGATTGTTATACTTGAACAGGAAGTTTGGTTATTTATTCCGAATCCACCTTTTAAATCACCAATTGTTTTTCAGTTGATTTTTTGGTGAATTTTAGGTGGAATATTGTTATTCACAGATATTCAAATCATCTGTGAATAACATCTTTCTTCTTTTTCAATTCTGTTCCATATCTCATTGCTTTGAATAAACTCTCAATATAAAATAATAGCAACATACTTCTTTTGATATCAGTTTTAATGAAATACTCTGGTGTTTTCAGTGCTGTCTTTAATTTAGGATATTCTGTACCATGTTAAGAAAACTGTCTTTTGGTATCCTTTTGTTAGATTTTAACATGAATACACATTATAATTTATTAAATACAATTTGAGCATTCGTTTAATGATTTAAGTTTTCTTTTTTTGATCACATATCTTAATGCAATTGATAACTGTAAATGACTCATACATTTTTAAAATAAATACTACTTGGTCAAAGTGTAATTGCATTATAGAATTAAAATGACTAATATTTATATTTATATATTAATTATATATTAATTTATTATTTATACATTTTAAATTTATAATTTATTAATTAGAAATTATCATGTAAAACAACTATAAATGATTGTTAAATTTGTTATAAATTATATTGTTATATATTACCATGTGCTCCTTATTTATGAGAAGTTAATTTACAGTTTCCTTCACTGTAGTATTTTTATTAATTTGGGGCATCAAGCTTATAAAACTTTACAGAATTGGAGACTTTCCATCTTTTGAATGTACAGAACTTTTTTTAATAGTATAGGCATTATCTTTTTTTAAAAAAAAAGTTTGAAAGAATTCACCAATAAAATTGACCTTTTAGTATTTAGTGGCAATTCTTTGATAACTTTTCAAAATTCTCACAGAAATTACTTTTTTAATTTTGCTATATTATCTTAAATGAATTGTGTTAGTAGATTTTTATAAAATAATTATTTATAATTCATTGCAGTATCTTATTAGACCGTGCATTTATTTTATTTGTATATAAAATAGGTGTTTAAAATAATTGTTTGATAAACTCACTGTTTAGCTGATCTCAGTTATTACCTCCAGGTAATATTACATTTACTTATGATTTTTTTTTAATATTGACTCATCTCTCATACATTATCTGGCATACATTATTTGGGATTTCTTGTTTAAGAAAGTGCACGTAGATGATATATTTTCTGAACCCTTGTATATTGGGAAATTCCTTTCCTTGCTTCTCATATGAATTATGACTTTACTATATATAAAATTATGGGTTAAATTTTTCTTTAAAAAATTTGGACACATTGTTCCATAAACCACTGTTATTTCACATTTCACACCCAAAAGCATAAAGCAAATGTCAGTCTGACTTTTGTAGATTCATAGATGTGTTAGATACTGCCAGTTGCTGATCCAATAACCATTCTCTCTTCTTACTAACTGAATCCTGATTTGGTTGGGTGTCAAAATATTCATAGCTAAAGCTATATTTTCCAACCTCCCTAGCAGAGAGGGTGGCCATGTAACATGGTCCTGGCCAACGAATTACCAAATGGGGCTTCTCAGATGGGTCCCTGATAGGGAAAGAATCAGCTGGCATGTGTCTCTTTTGCTTTTATTCTCTTCCTGCCTCCATGTAATGGCTGGAGCATTGGCAGCCATCTTGAGAAGGTCACCTACAGGACTGCAGAAGGCAAAAGCTAGAAGACTGGGTCCTTAAATGACATCGTAGGCTGCCTTTTCAGCTCTGGACTGCCTATCATCAGACTTCTTTTACATGAAAGAAAAATAAACCCTATCTTATTTAGGCCATACTATTTGGATTTTCTGTTTTAGGTAGCCAAACAAGTCCCTAATTACTCAGTGAGTAATTTTTTTTTATTGTCACAATCATTGTCAGACTTTTATTTATACTTGTACTTTAAAAAAATGTTTACACTCTTGGAGTATGTTTTTATATTCGTTTACTTGGAATTTAGTGGATCTTTTGCAACAACATGCTAGAGACTTTTCCAGGCAAAGAAAATTTTAATTATCTTTAGTTTGACTTCTGTTCTCTGCCTTCCATATCCATCATGTTCACTTTAAAGCATAACTGGAGTGCAGTTATTTGGCACAACTTCTAGCCAGTGCCTAGCAGGAATTCATTTAGACAGTTCTCCTAACTCGTGATGGAATGTGTCCTGCTTCTGCTGGATTCTCTGAAATTCTGAACTGCATAGCTCGTGCTGTTACCTGTTGCTATCTTCCATACAATGCTTTGCTCAAGGGAACTCTATCCCCAGAATGCAAAAGCACAATGGTACCACTCACTACTACGACTATCACCATCATTACACAACATCCTACCCTGCTTTCTGGAAGGAACACTCTGCAAAATGATACTGAAAGATAGATCAGAGGTGGGATGGTGTCCTAGTCAACTCAGGCTGCTATGAGAAATACCATAGACTGGGTAGCTTAAACAACAAATTATTTCTCACAGTTCTGGAGACTGGGAAGTCTAAAACCAAAGTGCCAGCAGTGTCTGGTGAGGGCCTACTTTCTGGCTTGGAGATATCGTCTCAGTGTATTCTCATATGGTAGAAGGCAGAGAGGTAGCAAACTCTCTTCTCTCTCTCTCTCCCTCTCTCTCTCTCTCTCTCTCTCTCTCTCTGTGTGTCTCTTTTTCTCTTTTTAAACGTCTACAGCACCTGGTAGACCAAGGTGGTCTCCCATCCAAGTACTAACCAGGCCCAACCCTGCTTAGCTTCCAAGATCAGACAAGATTGGGCACGTTCAGGGTGGCACGGCTATAGGCTCTTATATCTCTTATGGTAAGGGCACTGATCCCATCATAAGAACTCTCCCCTCGTGACCTAAACTTCCCAAAGGCCCACCTACAAATACCATCATATTATAGCTTCAACATGTGATTTTGTGGAGAACACAAATATTCAGTCCATAGAAGATGAGGAAAGCAAATACGGCTTCCTTGAAACAGCACTTACCTGATTGAAGCATGGTTATCTGGTATTCTGATGAGCGACGTTCTTGAATCATTGAGCCAGAGGTCAGACAGTGAGGAAGAAATAAAATACGATCCCACCTTGTCCCAGAATTCCTTGGTCTAATTGGATGATGCATTGATAGACCACTGATTGTATTTTCTCCATCCAACTCCACTGATTGGAAAATTAACAAAGATTCTGGTGCTAGATTGCGTGTCAGTAATCATGTTCAATGTTGTGATTTTTTTTTTTCCTTCCAGGGACATCATAAATTTTTATATGTTTTCCTTGGAAAACATACCACACATAATGTACAAGATCTTAAAATATGTTGTATAAGTTGTCTTTGTGTTTTTAAAGATAAGTTGGAAGAGGCTCCATCAGGGTTTGTAGAATCATAAACCCATCCATATAAATAACCCAATACTAATTCACAAAGTAACAGCCTATTTTACTCAACCATTTAGTTAAACATTCAGATTATTTATAATTTTTGCCATCACAAAATAATCCTAAATACCATAGTATTTTCTTAAGAAAGATTTTAAGGAGTGAGATTATTTGGTTAGAGCTGGGACTATATTAAAGGCCCTCAATATACGTTTAAGAAAATTGATTAAGCACCTGTATAACCTATCATCTGACTGCCCCTAAAATGGTCTTGACCTTTTGCAAACCTTAGGGAAAGAGAAAGTCTTTCTTGTTTAGTTTATAATTCTCCTTTACTTGATCTAATCCTCTTAAAAGCTTTCTATGATTTCTATGTATTATTCTTATCATTTTACAGATAAGGAAACTGTGGTTCGGAGGGGCCATTTGTTCAAGATCACAGACTAAATAAGTAGCAAATTAGAGGCAACTGAATTAGAGCTGTTATGGGAAGCCCAGTCTTAAACTCAAATCTAATTCTCTTCCACTCCTCCAAGCCAACTTTTCTAATATGCTTACTTTACAGTTGAAGAAATGAATATGCAGAAGAATAAAAGGACTTATAAAAAGGTCACACAGCTAGGCGATGAAGTAGATTCAGTTCTGCAATTCTTTATTAAGAAAATATGCTATATTCAGGATCAATTTGTAATAGCAAATAATTAGAAATAATCTGAAGAAATGGTCAAATATGGTTCATATACAATGTGCTGAAACTTTATGAATTATTATGCAGTAACTATGCTTAGGATTCTACAGCTATATGTATGTATGTACATATCTAGTCCCTAATAGCTTTCAACTTCTCCCAATGCACTTTGCACTTCACCTGTCTTCTCTCAGCAGAACATCATAGAGTTTGAATTCCTTCCTTACTTGAGTCCAGAGTTCAAGGAAGGGACACTCGAGAAGACAGATTTCAATGTCAAAATAATGTTGAAAAGAGAGCATCTTTCCTATGCACCATGTTAGGAGCCATTTGTACAACTTCTTCAGTGAAAAAAAAATCTGTTCTTGAAACATTCCTTCCTACGAAAATGATTGGCTTTCTCATTTTTTATCCAAAATTCATTTACTTGTCATTTGTATACGAGGACGGGAGGCTGTCTCAAGACGTTTCTCCTCTTATCTTTGTACTTTCTCTCTCGTGTTGTCCACACAGCACTTTGAAAAATAGGAATCCTGTTGTAATGAATGACTAGCAATTCCGGAGGAGTTTTCATAATTTTCAAATTATAAAACATAACTTTGCCATGAAAACATTTTTATGCAGCCATAAATTAGGAGGCTAATGTCTTGATGACCAGACCTACTCTTGCTACTCTCCCCATCTTCATGTGGTTAAAGATAACAGTATCAGTTGTAAAAACGTGAGTCATCCAGAAAACTTCAGGAGCTCTGATGAAGGCTACAATCCAGAAAGGTGATTCTCATAGTTAAGAGTTTTGGGTTTTTGTCTTCTCTCTCTTTCTAGGACCCACCCACCAGTAACCTAACTTATTCCTGTCTCCACCACACATCAGATACTGCAACCAAACTGGACAACTTAATGAGTGATTCCTACTCTTTCGGCTTACTTTCTTGCCTCCTTCGATCATACAAAATCTTTATCTGAAATACCTTTTTCCTATCCACTGAACAAAATCTTACACGCTGTGATGCTCGAGTTAAATTTCATCTCTTCAACGCCTTTTAAAAAACTTTCATAGAAATAATTAATTATTTCCTCTTTTCTAATCTCATTCTCATGGTTCACACAATTAGTAGAGAAATTTTTTTTCTATTGTTTTCTTTTCTATTTTCTGTTGTTTTCTTTTCTATTCCTCACCCTAGTCTGTAAAGTCTTTGAGGCACAATGATATATGCATCTTTGCCCAATGATCTAGGCATCTAGCACAGGGGTGAGCACATTTTTTTTTGTAAAGGACCAGGTAGAAAATATTTTAAGTTCTGTGGGCCATATGATCTCTGTCGTAAGGATTCAACTCTGCTGCTATAGTGTGGAAGTAGCCGGGACATAAACAAATGGGTGTGGTACGTGATATGTTGTGGCAGCTGGGAAAACCAAACCAACCTACACCCATCTTTCTTTAGAGTTGTGAATTGAAAGTCAGACTATCTTATCTAAGACAGCATTGATAAAAATTCAATTTGAAAATGGCATTCTGTCAGGGTTAAAATTCTAACACAAATGATTCGAAAGTTCCTAAGGACAAAGCTTTGGTACCATGGAGACCAGCACCCAATCTTGTCTGAGCAGAAAGAGGGTCGTGACCCCCTGACACTGGGAAGTGTGAAGCAAGATCCCCAAATACAGCAGGATGGCAGACATGGCTGGCAAACCAGCTCTCACATCACTGAATAACAACAATAATAATACAGATGATTATAACTATAACAAACATTTATTGAACACTTACTATGTGCCAGGAACTGTTATAAAAACTTTACATGCATTAATTTATTTAATTCTCATAAGAATACTTTGAGGAAAGTATTACTTTTATCTCCATTTTACAGACGAAAGAGGCTCAAAGAGGTTAAATAACTTATCCACCGTAATACAGTTAGCAAGTGGTAATGCTGGTGATCTAAAATTGAAGGATCATGCATGCAATACACTATGGATCTTAAAGGCAGGTCCACGACCGAGGGCATAAGAACCACCTGAGGAATTTATGATAGATACCTAGACCCCACCCTTAGAAATGCTGCCAGAATACCCAGGGTACAATCAAGAAATCACTATTATTTTTTAAGAGCTGCCCCTATGATTCAGATGTGTAGCTGTGGTGAATTGAATGGTGGTTCCCAAAAAGATATACATGCCCATGTTTTAATCCCTGGTACCTGTGACTGTTACCTTATTTGGGAAAGAGTTTGTGGAGATATATCAAGAATTTTGAGATAGGAGGGACCTATCTTACCAAGTGGGTCCTAAATCCTATCACGAGTGTCCTTAGAAGAGGCAAGTGAAGAAGACAGAAAGAGAAGAGGAAGAGCCAGGAGCCAGTGTGACCATGAGGCAGAGGTCAGAGCGATGAGGCCACAAGTCAAGGAACACTGGTGGGCACCAGAATCTAAAAGAAGCAAAGCATGGATTTTCCCCTAGAGCTCCTTGATTTTGGATTTACAGATTCCAACACTGTGAGAGACTAAATCTCTGTTGTAAACCACCGTTCGTGGTACATTGTTACAGCAGCCCTAGGAAACTAGTACAGAGCCACTCCCACTTCTATTCCTTAATACCTGAAACCCATGTATGTATGTAGCCAATTCAAATGTTACAAGCCATCAGCTGAAAAGAACCCTTCACTCTTCCCAGCTGCCATTCCCATCATCTCTAGGTCCTGGGCTCTCAATCTCTTGAGAGAAGGAAGTACGCCTTGTCTGCATCATTGTGTCGAGTACAGCAGGACTGCCATGGACGGCTGTGCAGATTGTGCATGGCGGCCCTGCCCTGCAACACCTCGCACCCTGCCTTTTACATGAGAAGCACTCAATTAATAATTCCTAAGAACCAAATGAATGAATGACTGTGAGTTCATTGATATTGGCATCATCTTCAATTACCAATGTAATGAACTCAGATTTTAAGATGATGGAAAGTTTAAAAGGAGAAATATACACAAGAGAAACAACACAAAAGGGGCTTGAATTCTTTATTAGATGAACTCTGGGATCTGGACTCCCTTTTTAAAGAGTCTGATGAGAGCACAAATCTCCGTCTCTCTCACACACACACACACACACACACACACACACACACACACACATCGCATTGGGCACAGTTCCTCCTTAGCCTTGTGCTTCCTTGCCAGGACCACTGTGTTCTGTCATAATGATCACGTACTGTCTGTGACAGGTCTGTGCCTGACCCCACAGTTGTGTCGTTCTCTACTCCACCCCACCTACACCCCCATCCCAGAATCCCTTTAGTGAGAACACATCTTACTACTCAGATTCAGGAAAACTGCTACTAGAAACGACATCCAGTGCCAACATTATGGTTTCTTTTCATGGGAACCTACCTGGCTTTGTGAAGAAAGAATTAGAACATATGCATTAACAATAATCCTGCGAGCCTCCATTGCCAAGAGATCAGATTCTCAATAAATGGACTGTTTTTGAGCTGGATGGCTGCCTTGAAACACAACTTGCTTATTCAGCAGAGCTTTGCCCCTGAATAGGTATCTTGGAGGGGAAACTTAGGTAGACAACAGGCCAGTGCTCTCCAGATGAAATCAGGCCCATGACCACTTTCCTTACCACTCACATAGCCAACCGAGGTGAGCAAACAAACCAAGGAGTCCTGACTGTATATGGGTCTCACTTCATATCCAGATGACCTGAACAGTTAATGCCCCATCTCACTGTTCTCTTACTGTCTCAGTGCCAGAATTTGGAACAAATCCACCTGTGTAGACAAATTATACAAAACCCAGAACGAGAGGTGATTTTGCTTAGCATTGCAGATTGCCAGGGTTGCAATTTACGGACTCTGGTTTCAATTTTAATCCACTGTTCATAGGGAAAGTTATCTTTCACTCATTCACACTCCACCAATTGGTGATGTGCCATCACGTAACGAGAGAGACTGAGCCAAATTTTCCTTTGTACCTACAGGAGAGAGTAGTGCATGCAAGGACTGAATTTGGAGGCAGAGAGGCTCATGCTCCAACCCCAGCCTGGCCACTTACTACTTCTCTAAGCTTCAATTTTCTCGTCTGTAAAATGGTACTGCTCATAGCAGTACTGAAATTCAGAGGGTTTTTGTGAGGGTTAAATATGATAATGTTGATAAAGTATTTGACACAGAGAAGTCTTTAATAAATAAGAGCTACGATGAATGAGAAAGAAATGATATGCAATTATATAAACTTCCTTTCCTAAATGATAACAAATTAGAACGTACATTAATTTTCTCTTTTATCCTTTTCAAATAGCTGTTTTTATTTTAAAAGGTAAATAGTCCCCATCTTTTTAAAAAGTCCTTTTCAGCACACATGGTGGGTTCTATTTAGCACATGAAATCTCTTTTAGTCCTTACTATGGATATATGTCTATGAGGCAGATGTTATTATCCCTATTTCACATTCGAGGAAACTGAGGCTCAGGAAGGCTAAGTGACTTGCCAAATGTATTTAGATATATTTGAATCCGGGCATCCTGACTCTGAAGTTCCTCAGAGCCTAAAATGAAATTATGCTACAATAGTCAAATGGGAATCAAAATATTGACTTTATCATGATACCATAAAGTAGAAATCGAAGGTATGTGGCAAATGGCATTGGGGAACACATAATCAGACTTCTTACTCTCTTTATAAATCCAGACCTGGAGACCCCCTGTGGTGACAAGTGAGTCTACAGGTCAAAGGCTCCATATCCAGCTAGTCACAAACCCAACTCACCATCCAGCTGACCCCAGGAGCAAGCAGGCAAAAGAGGTTAGTGATTTCTCCCAGCCTCTGTGCTCTCCACGTGGAGGTAGAAAACAAGGGTCATAGGTCAGAAGTGCTTGCTGTAACATCAGTAAGAAACAGAGCAAGATAAGACCTTTGTCACTGACTCCACCCATTAGTTAAAACAAGATGCCTAGGTTCTCATCAACCAGATTTGCCACTTCTCCCAAAGGCATGAGGAGCATATGCATGCGTGAATGTAGAAAACAACTAAGCACTTCAGCCAAGACTCATCATTTCTGTGGAAACTTATTGGGGGAGTAAGGGGAGGGAAATAAGAATTCTAATTCCATAGCTCATTCTATGCCATTGCATCCACCTGTTATAGGAATTATCCTCGACCGATATACCACTTCCTTATTGCCATTTACATAGCTGTCAGTGCAGCTGTCAAAGAAAATAAAGCCCCCTCTTGGTCAATCCACCTCATGGGAATGTCATCAGATCCTTGAAGAAACCTCAAAAGAGAAAGAAGGGAAAAGATGACTTAAAAACGTATATGTAGCAGTTTTCATCCCCTTGCGTTCACCAGATGGGAGCCCCATTGTCTAAAAATTAGGGAGCTAAATTCATCACTACAAACTATGAGCTTACAGTATGGTGGTTAAAAGCATGGACTTTGTTAATAGAGAGATCTGGATTTGAATTCTGATTTTGCTCCTTAACTGTGCAAAATCATTCTTTTTGGCAGGCTAATATTTAAAATCTCTTCCAATGTTTGAAAAATGTCCTTTCTTATGAGTCTTCATGGCTCCCCCACCTCCCATCATGGAAGCCGGATTCCATCTCTCCAGCCTCCCTTATAACTGCACGGTGAGCAGGAAGTCTAGGATTTGCATCATCTTCCATTTCTTCATCAATGTCTTAGTTTTCAGTGTGTAGCTCTTTCACCTCTTTGGTTAAGTTTATTCTGAAGTGTTTTATTGTTGAATGCTATTGTAAATGAGATTGTTTTCTTTATTTTTTTTTTCAGATAATCCATTGTTGATGTATACAATTGCAACTCATTTTTGTACATTGATTTCAAATCCTGAAAATTTACTGGATTCTTCTATTAGTTGTAACAGGTTTTTTTAGTAGAGTCTTTAGGATTTTCTATACATAAGATCAAAGATAATTTTGTTTCTTCCTTTCTGATTTGGATGTTTATTTCTTTTTCTTTCCTGATTGCTCTGGCTAGGACTTCTAGTACTGTGTTAAATAGGAGTGGTGAGAGTGGATACACTTGTCTTGTTCTTGATCTTAGAGGAAAAGCTTTCAACCATTCCCCACTGAGTAGGATGTTAGCTGTAGGCTTGTTATGATGAGTTATGTTCCTTCCATACCCAAGTTGTTAGTTTTTATCATAAATGGATATTGAATTTTGTCAAAAGCTTTTTCTGCATCTGTTGAGATAATCATATGATTTTTGTTTTCCATTCTATTAATGTGATGTGTCACATTTATTGATTCATGTATGGTGAACCATCCTTGCATCTCAGAAATGAATTCCACTTGACCATGGTGTACGGATCTTTTTAATGTGCTGTTGAATTCTGCTTGCTAATTTTTTTTTTAAAGAATTTTTGCGGGTATATTCATCAGGGATATTGGCCTATAGTTTTTTCTTATAGTGTCCTCATCTTGTTTTGGTATCAAATACTGCTGGCCTTATAAAATGAGTTTAAAAATATTCCCTTCTATTTAAGTTTTTAGAAGAAGGATTGGTATTAATTCTTTAAATATATCATAGAATTCACCAGTGAAACTATCTGGTCCCAGGCTTTAATTTTGCGGAAGTTTTTAATTACTGATTCAATTGCCTTCCTCATTATGGTCTGCTCAGATTTTCTGTTTCTTTATGATTCATTCTTGATGGTTTGGGAAACACTATAAAAGTTCTTCAAGAAATTAAAATACAACAACCATATTATCCAGCAATTCCATTTCTGGGTATTTATCCAAAGGAAATAAAATCACTATCTCGAAAAGATATCTATACTCCTATGTTTATTATTTACAATATGCAACATTATTTACAATAGTCAAGACATGGAAACAACCTAAACACCCAATGACAAATGAATGGATCAAGAATATTTGGGGTGTGTGTGTGTGTGTGTGTGTGTAATTCAGCCATAAAAAGAAGAAAATGCTGTCATTTGTGAGAACATGGATGAAACTTGAGGGCATTATTTTAAGTGAAATAAGTCAGACAGAAAAATGCAAATACTATATGATCTTATTTATATATGGAATCTAAAAATAATAAACTTAAGAAACAAAAAAAATTTGGTGCTTGCCAGGGACAAGTCAGGAAGGAGGGAAATGATTGAAGGTACTCAAAGGGTACATACTTCCAGTTTTAAGATGAATAATTCTGGGAGATGTAGTGTACAGCATGATGACTATAGTTAACACTACT
This sequence comes from Pteropus medius, assembly GCF_902729225.1. Lineage (NCBI taxonomy): Eukaryota > Metazoa > Chordata > Mammalia > Chiroptera > Pteropodidae > Pteropus > Pteropus medius. The sequence goes on from NW_024347791.1 coordinate 8,011,092, forward strand.
GTAGTGTATATTTGAAAGTTGCTAAGAGAATAAATCTTAAAAGTTGCCCCCCCCACACAAATTATAACTATGTGAGATGATGGATGTGTTATCTAATCTTATGGTAATCATTTTATAATATATACATATATCCAATCATTACTTGGTAGACCTTAAATTTACACAATGTTATATGTCAATTATATCTCAATAAAATAAAAAATAATAATGATAAAAAGGACTAATAGTCATTTGCCTAGTATCATATGCAATGATCCTAGTGTTTTATAATTTTGGCAGAAATTCAAAAATTTATTGCACTCATTATGTTCTAAGAATATGCTTCTTACTAGTTTATAGATATAAATATATATATATATTTCTCATTCGTTTATATAAAGCTTTCAGATTTACACAAACTTTTTCATATAGGTAAAAATAGTGTATCAACTTAAAATGCTCTTTTTCTGCTAAAAGCAACTGGAAAATGACTTCAACACATAAGCATTTGCTTCTTTCACATATCAAGGAGCCAGAGGAAGTCTGTCTATGGTGATGTAGTTGCCCAGCAATTGTGTTGTAGATTTAACCTCTTTCCATCCTTCCGTTGCACTATCCTTAAAGTGATGCTATGATGGTTGTTGCCTCATGGTCACAAGGTGGCTGCTGCATCAAGAGGAATAAAATCCATCCACATTTCAATGGGTAATTAGAAGGTGGAAAGAATGAAATACCAAAGGCCCATGCTTTCTGGGCAAGGTTCTTTGAAATACCTTTTCCAGAAGTCTCAACCAGCAACTTCATTTAGAGCTCATTGAGTCACATATACATACCTAATCAAATCTCTGAAAATTTCTATGACAAAGTGAATTGTGGATAGGGTTGTGTCCAGCAATCTGACAGGTCTTCCATGGATGGTAATATAATCAAAACAGAATTATATAAATGTTGAGATATAGCATAAGGAAAGATGGCTTGGAGCCTCCACTTGTAACACAGAAGGCTGAGGATCATGTATGAGGAATAATAATAATTATAATAATAATATACAATAGCTAGCAATGACTAATATTAATCTGGGACTTACTATACACCAGGCAGTGTTCAAAACACTTACATATGTTACTTCATTTAATCCTTGCAACAACCTTATGAAGTAAGTACTACTCCCCTTTACTTATGAGGAAACCATGGCACAAAGAAATTTCACAGTTGAGGAAGGTCCTTAAATGAATAAGTGCTCAAGTTGCAATTGAAACACGGGGAGCAAACATTCTAATCCAGGTAAGAAAGGGATCTTTTGTTTCTTTTACCTTCTCTTTATAAGGTTTTTCTTTGGAAGTCAGCAAATGTTTAACTAGCCAATATGAGTCTGAGACTTAAATTTTCAAACTCACATGACCCAAAATTTCAGAACAAGAATACAGTCAGTCCATTATTTAGCATAGGATTCATCTGATTCAGCATTGGTGATCCTAAATGGTAATTCAATGGAGTGAAATTTGCCTTGACCATAAAATTGCTACTAATTATCTATAGACCTTCTATTCCTATGGGTATGAGGACATTTTAGAGCATAGCAGATAAAGTCAAGGAAAGAATCACTTTATGAAAGTAGCCTGGAGTGGAGGCATCATCTCTTCATCACTAGAAGAAACAATCCACATGCCCCAGGGATCCATACTCCCATCATATTCTATCAGCAATAAGAAGTCCAGATATAAGCCCCTATCTCTCTGGTTTAAAGCAGTGTTTCTCAACTTTTTTCATTATTTGTCCCTAAGAAGCCTATGTAGATTTCCCCCCTAATTGTTCCCGCTATGACATCACAAATATACCATATAGCTGTTTATATAGCGTAGCCCTTATGAAGACTAAAAGACCTAAACTTTTTCAACCCCCAAGAGCCAATTTTCATTCCCTTGGGGGTGATATTGCCCTTATTTAAAGTGATTGGTTTATGATATTAAAAGTCTTTCCGAGAAATGGAGCTGCCTCATGACTTCAGCAAAATTCTAATAATGGAAAAGATCTCACAAAAACTTCAACTTAAGTCTTGCTGCTCTCAATGTAGTAGTTCTTACTGCTATAAATACTTTCAGAGCACATAGTGACATGGCACACAGTGAGATGGTACGCGTACCCCTCCATGGTTTGCGGAGGGCTATGTGTCTAGCTCTGCCCAATGAGTTGTAAGTGGAAGGGTCAATGATCACCTCCAGGCCAGAGTATTCTATTGCTATTTGGAAACCTAGAACTCTCTTCTCCTCTACTCAGATGAAAAGTAACATTTTAGATGTTTGCTGCTTTGTTAGCCTGGGTTCTAAAGGGAGGAGGTCTGGAGCAGAGTTCACAGCTGACGTGCAAAGTATAAGAAATAAATTATTAAGATTTGGAGGCTGCTTATTACTGCAGCACAACCCGGACTACCCTAGCTGATACACTGGGTCATTCACTTATTCATTTAAATGAATGAGGGTTCACTGTGTGCCAGAAATTATCTTAGGTCCTCATGACATAGCAATAAACAAGACAAGTCCTTGTCTTCATGGAACTTACATTCGAATTGAGGAAACTAGTGAGATCAAATTCAGCAACGCTCCAGCTCAGAAAGGAAGGGATATATTGCCAAAGAAAATGAACACTTCTCCTTAAAGGCAAGGCTAAAATTAGAAAATTCCATCCTGTGATATACTCTCAACAATCTTTTCTGAAATAAAGCCAAGTCCAGAAGGCACTGGTCCCTCTTTTCTTCCCCTAGGACATTTAAAGGATATTAAAATCGTATTTTAATTCTTAATTTTGAAGTTAAATAACTTGGGAAGGTTACAGAAGGTTACAGAAGGAAAAAGAGAAAGGACAGGGTTCAGGAAATTATGACGGCATGGAAGGGGTCTTCTAGACTATGGAAAATGAAAGATGTAAAGAGGTGAAAGTGCAGATACCTCTCATTCAAACTAAATGGACCACAAAAGCACCGAGTTATAGGATGAACTAATTCACTGAAACATCAACTCGAGCTATTGAATGAGTGATTTTATTTTGCCAAGACTCTATATTACAGAGAGATGTTCATTTCCCACAGGATGAAGCCCATTCTTCCTTGAGAGGAATCCTGAGCAAACACACAAATAATTAAAATGAAATAGACCATTTTAACCCCACTGCAGTTCAAACACCCCAACCATCAAAGCTGGCCAGCCCAAACCAGCTGCTTAAGATCATCCTTTGAGGTTCAATGAACTAGGGCTTTGTTAGGCCAGGAGTGAGAAAGGATTTCAAAGACAAGGGACCTCCTTGGGAAATGATTTCCTGATGACCTCTTTGAATTACATGATTTTTCTCATAAAACAGTTAGCTCCCTAATCCTATTCCCTCCACTGCGAATCTCTCCTAAACCCCTGAGCCAGGCTAGGAGAAAATGATGGGAGGAATGGCCACATCACCCCAACCCGTGACAAAGTTTTCCTAGTTAACTTTAGACTTCATAATCTAAAATAACAGGAGACACATTTTCCTCTGTTTCTGATTCTGCGAGTTCTAGATAACTTGAGTCTGTCTTTATATAATGGTTTGAATTAAAAAACAAAAGGTACTCAATTTTAAGCCCTGCAATGGTATCTCTTTCAGATACCAGCATCATCACCACTGTCTACTTTAGTTGCTCCATCGACAACCACTTCTGAAGATTCTTTATACATTAGTAATTCTGCTTGGATTTTTCAGCTAAAAACAAACACACGTATTTGAGTTTTAACATCTGGTGTAGCCTTTTCCTGTAAAATTAAGATAGTTTTTAAAAGGATATATACCATAAATTCAGCTGCCTGGCTTTGACCTAGGACAATATTATTGCTCAGAAATGTATCCAAGAATTTTTATCGAGGAGTTAATCTCACAACACCAGAAGAAAATAGGAATAGGTGAAAAAGAATATTAATCAGTTCCTAGAAGCAAACGCACACATCTTAGGACTCAAATATCAGTTATGTTGAGAGTGTTCATAATAATCTGTTGCTAAACCAAACCAAACAAAAAAACACTTGCCTGGAAAACAGGATTGGGAGTGACAATTCTGCTTCCTGACATTAGCTAGCTAGTTGGATGACCTCAGGAAAGTAGCTGTGCACTGTCTGCCAGGCATCGTACACAGAATTTTTTATGAATTAACTCATTTACTCTTCAGGTCATAACCTTTGTAGTGAGTTTTATCATTCTCCCCATTTATGAGATAAGGAATCTGGGGAACAGAGAAGTTAAACAATTTCCCCGAGCTCACAAGTTTCAAAAGCAGGTCCTTTTTCTTAACATTTTCATCTCTAAATGTTCTTTAAAGTCTCACACAGGTTTAGCCTTCTAAGCTTCCAAAACCTTTAATTCTAAAACTATATCCTGCAGATTCGTTTCTAAATGTAAAATTCTACCAATGACTTCAAGTTTAATGTTTTTTTTTCCCCCTTAAAAAAGATTTTCTTTTGAAGACTTCAATCTAAAACCTTAAATGAAATCTTTGGCTTGGGTTAAAACTTTAAAAGAGGAGATAAAAGATGGGGAAAGGAGAAAAGCCCACGGGTTATTTCTTGTGCATTTGGCCACAAAGGTGTCACTTTTAGCTCTACGGAAGGTCTTACTGATTTTTCTGAAGAGGATTGGGGCATCATCAATCCATTGAAAGAAGCCTAAAGAAATGGAAACCATGAGACTATGTCATACAAATATTTATTCATTCTGTTATATCATTTTTTGTTTTCAAATAGCCTCATTAAACCAAGAATGATCTAGGACCCAACACATCTCACTTTCATTTTAAAACTTGCAAACCAGAAAGGCATTATAGTATGATGGCTCAGCACAAGGACTCTGGAGGCAGATGCCTGGTTCAAACTATGTCTTTTCTACTTTGTCAGAGTGTGAGAATGGTCTTTAAATTCTCTAACCCTCAGTGAAAACAAGTATAAAATGGGGACATTAGCACCTTCCTCTAAGGTCGTTTCGAGGTTAGCATGTCACAGAATGCCTATTAAGCACAATAAATATGCAGTGGCTATTATTCTAATCATTTTACAATTATGAGAATACAATTAGAGGCTCTGGTCATAAGCTCCTAATTCTCCTGAAGCAAATCTTTTCTTTCATTAACTACATACTCAGAAAAATTAATTACTTAAGAACTATTTTCCATAAATCAGATACTATTCTAAGTCCTTTACAAATATTGATTCAGATAATCTTCCTTCTAACCCCACCAGGTGGGTACTGTTATTATTCCCATTTTATAGAAAAGGAAACTGAGACACAAGGACGTGAAGAAATCTACCCAAAGTGGTAAGTGGTAGAATGGAGTTCAAATTCCAGCTCTCAGTCCCACAGCCCCCAGTCCTGCCTGACTCTGCTCTGCTCTGAACTCCTATCGCCTGCTTTGCTCCTGCTTCCACCTGTGCCTGCTCGGGACCTTTGCATAAGGTGCTCCGTCTGGAACACGTCTGTACTGAGCCTGAGCACCCCTTCTTATGAATAATTCTACCTTCTCCTCTCTCAAGACCCCGCTATCTCCTGAGCCACTTTCTCCTTTCCACCGAGTGCTCAGCAGACTATTCACACTCCCCAACACTCATCGCTGATGCCAAGCAATTGCTCTCCATTGTAACTGCTGTGCTGCTGCCAGGCTCTCCTGTAGGGCCATGATCTCCCTAAGGGCAGGAACTAAGCTTTCGTTTTCTCTGTGCCTACTATCATAACACCTGAGAGCACAGAGTAGGTGTTTAATAACTGGCTGATATGAGATGCATTCACTCATCTCTTGAGTGAGCACCTACTGGGCACCTAGAGTGTGCTAGGTCCTGGAAATAACTAGTGAACTAAATAAGACCAGACAGAACAGCAAGAGAAAGATTGTAGAGAAGTCATTAAGACTATGGATTTTAAAACCAGATTATCTGGGCTCAAATCCAAACTCTGCAAAGTTTTGTGAGCTTGAGAAAGTTATTTAATTTCTATGTGTCTTAGTTTCCTCACTTATAAAATAGTGATATGTATTTAATGTATATATAGATGTAATATATACAATATATAATATTTATAATATTTAATATATAATATTTATAATATTTAATATATAATATTTATATATTTAAAATGCATATATATGCAACTCTTACAGGTTTGCTCTGAGGATTAAAAGAGATTTTCCATATACAGTATACAGAACAGGCCTGGCACTTAAGCTCTCAGAAGGTCAGATTTTATTATAGGTAGCTGTCATGGACCTTATGGCTGGGGGTGGAGTGGTGAGGAGAGAGACATGTCTTGTCCCCAGCTACAATACGATGAGGTAAAGAGCTATTTGGCTAAACAATATGAAATCATTTTTGTAGGTCAAAATGGTTGAAAAGAGGCAATTTTATGATACAAATGAAAATGCTCAAAAAACATAGAGAAAGGCACAACTCATTTTGCTTGTAGAAGTAAAGAACAGCTGTATGAAGAAGTTAGACCTTGGTGGAGCCCCGCAGGGTGAATAGACCATCGCTGAACAGAGAAAGAGAGAGATGATATTCTAAGGAGAGAAACAGCAGAAGCAAAAGAAGGAACGTTAGAAAGCAAAGCCAACAAGCTTTTAGGGTCAGACCATCGAATCCATTGTGGCAATGCAGAATTGAGACTAGAGAGAGCCAAATCACAGCCACTATGCTGAGCTCATTCATATTCTGGCCCCAATGTTATAAGAGATATTAGTGGTTTTTAAAGAGTAAAGAAGGCATTATGACATAAGAAAATGAGTATCTGTGGACTTGGGTGCCAGAGAGACCTGGTTTGAATCCCAACTCCATTACTGAGTGAGTGAACTTGGCCAAATCACTTAACTTCCATGAGCCTCAATTTCTTTATCTATAAAATGGATTCAACGGGACTTACCTTGCAGGATGGTTGCAAAGATTAGAGATGCTGTATATAAAGCACTTAGTGGATTACATGACACATTAATGGTTTTCAATTAGGAGTGGCCCTTAGTAATAGTATTATTAATGTCTTGGAGGTTACAATGCTAGCAACATGCAGGGAATTATAGCACTAGCAACATGCAGGGAATTATAGCACTAATTATAGTATGTCCCAGCAATTAAAGGTAAATACTATGATTCCCCAACCAGATGACTTAAAAAAGGCCAAGAACTATTGTGCTGAGAAGATGCCTAATCCAAACAAATAAGTACATCAACTAATATTTGCTTAGCAAATTTCCATATGTGAAACACTTTCCTATGGATTAACTCATTTGCTCATTTCAGCAGCCTTATGAGAGAAATTGATATTATTGTCTCCATTTGAAGGGAAATAAACTTCAAAGAAGTACTTGCTCAAGGTCCCATGATGACAAGTGGCAGTGTGGGGAGGCTTGACATAATTGAAAATGTACACTGTGTCTTTGTCTGTTCCTTAAAATATTGAATACAGAATTTGTTTTGAAGGTTTCAGAAGTTGTAACCTTATGGTCTCAGTTAAGAATGATAATGCAGGAGATTACACAATCATAAAATTTTGTGTGGAGTCCATCAACAATCATCTCTCTTAGCCTTCTCATTTTATAAAAGAGAAAATTGAAAAAGAGCAATTAAATGCCTCTCCTGTAGTCACTTTGAAAATTCATGGCTGTGCTTCTAGTGAAAGATGGCAGATTTAACATATGCTTTACATTACATTTCATCTCCAAAATCCACTAAAAAGACAGTAAAGGGATTGATTTTAAGGACATTAACCCATAAGGGAAAAAAGAATGAGAAAGAAAACAATAACAACAATATTTTGGAAGATAGGAAGCAGATGTTTGAAGGGTGACTAGCTTAGCAGCCCCACGAAGCTGAAATTTAAGTTGACAGTGGGGGAACCTCAGAAGCAACCTGATTTGCACTGCAAAACCTTACAAAAACTTAGAAATTGACAGCAAGAAGTAGCTCTGAAAGTGCGGATGCAGCTGAAACTGATATAGGATTTGCTATTAGTCTGTTTGACAAGAAGTCCCTTCATCCTCCTGGCAGAAGGCTGAAGACTGGCTCTCTGGAAAGGCTGTATCAGAAAGGCCCAAAACAGAAGAATGCCAGACACTGCTGAGGGCAAGGATACTTTAGTGAAAACAAGGAGATTTCATTAAAAGTACATCTTCTGAATGGTGAAAACCCCAAGCTTCTGTCTCACCTTGATTCCAGAACACTGACAGCCATGCTTTTGGACCCTGGTCTGAATATTGAATAATAATTCTGGTCTGAGGACTCTGACAAGCCCAACAGTAGAGACATAAAGATACGGATGGTTGGGTACCCTCTGATGAGATGGCCCAGACGGATCACCTAAATGACACTCAGTAGTCACTAGCCAAGCACACAGACCTTTCTTCAGCTGCTCTGCACACCTCTCTTAAGATGGCCTGATTTAGCAAATAAAAATGTGATATTTGGGATATACCTATACTAAAAATGTATTTGATGTTCATGTAAAATTCAAATTTAACTGAGTGTTCTCTACCTTATCTGGCAACTTTGCCCTCTCTTAAATAACAATGGACATCCAAGAATTACCAAACATTTGTTGAAAGCCTCATCATGAAAGGCAGTGACTAAAACATACTAATGAGAGAAAAGAAACATAAAGACAAAAAAGGCAAAATAAAAATAATAACTTTTAAAATAGTGCCATTTGTTTTCTCAGAAAGTTAAGAAAGGATATTGTACCTTTGAAATGAGATCAGTTTGATTTAAAAAAGAAATAATCAAAGAATATTAAAGAGCTATTGTTAAAGTTATGATAGCAGAAATAAAAAAAATCAATTGAAGAGTTTAAAGGGAAAGCAGAGTTACAGAAAAATAAAACAAAGAGAATGGAGGAAAAGAAGTGATAATAAAAATAATTCTCCTTTTCGCCCTTTGGGGTCCCCTCCCTTTTTGCCCTTTTGTAGACATTTTGGCCCCTTTGTGTTGGTTACAGCTCTGGGACCATGTGCCTCCTTGGGCATACTTTGCCTTTCTCCATGGGCCTCCTTGGGGAATTCTCTGTCTTTCTAAAATATACTTTTCATAAAACTATTAAATCTTGAGAGAAAGAAAGAAAAGAAAGAAAGAAAGAAAGAAAGAAAGAAAGAAAGAAAGAAAGAAAGAAAGAAAGAAAGAAGGAAGGAAGGAAGAAGGAAGGAAGGAAGGGAAGTAAGGAAGAAGAAGAAGGAAGGAAGGAAGGAAGGAAGGAAGGAAGGAAGGAAGGAAGAATTTCCCAGAACTGAAGAGTATGAGTTTCCAGATGGACAAGACTGTCTGAGCACAGGGGTAACAAAATGTCCTCAGTAAGAAAACAGTAAAAAGAAGAAAAACAGAAGGAAGGAAAGAAGGAAGGATGGGGCTAAACTGAGATATATGTCTATTTTAGTTCCAGGAGATCAGGATGAAAGATGCTCAAAAAATATTAAGTAATTTGTAGTCACTCTAGTCTAGAATCAGTACAGGAGTTTAATAAACCTACCAAACTTTAAGAAATGAAGTCCTATAATAATAATGATATACACGAGTAAGAACAATGTAGTAAAAAGAACTCTACATCAAGAGTCAAAGGCACACATTCTAGTTCTGTTTCTGCCCCTATATGACCTTAGAGATGTCACTTCACATTTCTGGACCCCTTTCATCATCTGCAGACTGAGGGTTTAGATTACCAAACTTTATAACTCTATTTATTAAGCAGTCATGAAATGTATGACATTAACATAACCGAGTACATAATTTAAATAATTTTTAAATCCATATCCCAATAATACTTGTTAGGTACACCAACTTCTTCTCTCTCAAACTGTATTTCTTCCTTTTTTCTTAGACAATATATATATTATTTTATTTTTATATAATAATAAACTCACATTTCTATAACACTCCACCTGTTTTATTCATTCTGACATTCCAATCATTCTAGCTGATACTCTTTACAGGTACACGGTATATAGTAGTGAATTGTATATATAGTCATGGTACCTATCCAGTCCTCATGGAATTTTGATTCCGGTTGGGAAGATTGTTTAAAATATTTTTTAAAACAAACATACAAAGAAACAAATACATTTCTATTAAGCATAAATGCTATGAAGGGAAATTTCAAAGTTGGTAACTACCAAAGGAATTTGAGGGAAAGTGACTTTTAAAACGAGGATAAATAAGAGTTAGGCAGGTGAAGGGTAGGAGAAAGGCTTAGTAGGAAGAGGAGAAAGTATGTATAAAGGCCTTGAGAAAGAAAGCATACTTTCAAGGAAAGGAAAAGTTCACCAGTGGAGGCATGAGATTCTCCAGAGGAAGAATGGTGTGAGACGAGGTTGACATGAATGCAGAGTCTAGATTACTCTGGGTCTTTGAATACATTAAAAAAAGTTAGATTTTATTTAAGGGCAACAGGAAGACATTATATTATTTTAAGCATTAAAGTTACCTCGCCTAATTTACAACATATGGTCATTCTTGCTGTTATTTTATCTTTTTGCATCTTCAATAGTATGCTTTGAGATAAGCAGGACACATAGACACCTCACTGTTGAGAAAATGAAGTACATAGAGGTTAAGTGGCTGCCTTGTGAACAGGTCCAATGGTTAGATAGTACATAGCAGACCCAGAGCAAGACCCTCGGTTTTCCCACACCAGTTACGTAGTGCATTGTCAGACACATAATAGGCACTCAATAAATATTTGTTAAATGAATGTACGTCAATCACACGAGGACATTTCTAGCTTCTGAGATCTATGGGTCTTTTGGTAAAGAAAATGTATTGAATCAGCCACCAGGGGGAGTGTAGACTTCCCTCATGTAATAGAAACATTGACTTTGGCAAAGACAACTAGAAGAAAAAAAAATCTTTAACTGAACATAGTGCTCTCTCTAGCTTATACCAAAAAAGATTTCATGAAATAGAATTGGCAACTTCACAACAGACCCTTTGTTATGTATGCGAGCCGTCCATCTCTCCATGAGACTCAGCTATGGACAGCCTTCTGACTTAGAATTCTCCTGACTTTGTTTAAAAAAAAAAAAGGTTCCTCCAAAGTAAAGTGTAATGAAATGGAAGTAGCATTATTCTCTGACACAATTCAAACTGTAAATGTGGAACAAAAGACTTCTTATTTTTTCCACTCAACTTTGCTATTCTGAATTTTCTTGAACTTGCTTCAAAATAGAGTTCGGGAAGAGGAAAACTTTGCCTGTGGCACAGAAATGGTCCAAAATGGCTAAAAGGAGCCTACTTGGTGAAAAGAGACTCAGTATTCCCAAATGAGAGATAGGGCTTCTTGTTTCTCTCTGCAGCCTGGGCAAAA
>NW_024347791.1:8022472-8064972 GCF_902729225.1 Pteropus medius
ACACATACACACTGTAAAAAAAAATCATTTGAAAATACTTGAATCTCACCTGCCAACCACTTTTTTGCACATTTACCAAGGCTTGAATTTTGTCAACAACCAATTGCTTGACAACATCTTGTATGGTTAGTTCTCAGTCAATGTATGGCTGAGATACAGGTTTGATCTACATGTGTTTTCAGCTTTCACCTAAGTTGAGAGATGAAGAAAAGTTTCCAACAGTACCTTAAAAGTAAATCACTTTCTGTAATCAATCAATGAGGACTGATTGGCTATATACCAGATGTTCAGAACTAGATTTAATTCTGTGGGAGAAATAAGGAAGGAATTAGCGCATGTTCCCTGCACTCAATGAACAACTTTTTTTTTTTATTAAGAACATTATCCAAAATACATATATATTTTTTCATGGTTCTTGTATGAATTCTAATTAAGAGACATTACACATCTAGAATTATAGCAGACCATTTTTTGTTTACATATATATATATATATGTAAAGTATATATATATATATATATATATATATATATATATATATATATACATATTTTAAATTTGGAGAGTCAATATCCAGGTAGTTGACTGAGTTAAAAATCTTTTTTTCTGGATGTATAGAGTCATGGAAAAACTATACCAAGACCAGTAGGGGATCTTCTTAAGGTTCTGTGGTCAGGTATATCACATTTGGCTATTTATCTTTCCTTAAATACTCTTACAGGCAGAATGTCAGGGAAGAAGTTTGGGTGTTAGAAGAGTGTATAGGGGGTTTTGTGCTTAGTACCTTAGATATGTCATGATTACAAAGCTTTGGTCAGTCTTTTTCAGAAAAAGTACCAATTCCATAGCATCCTGGCCTAGAAGCATCTGGGTGCATTACAGTCAGATATTTATTTTCTTTTTCTACTAAATTATTTAAATAGTAATTCATGATCACGCTAAAAACATTGGTGAGTATAGTAACCTTTAAGCACATGTGAGTTTGTTATGAGCATGTTTAAGTGAGATGACTAGTTTTGTCTTTTCCATTCATTAATTGGATTTAAAAATAAATAGAAGAAAAATATTTTTCCAAAACACGATACAACAAAAATAGATTTAAATGTTTCTAAAGTTATAATGATTTTTAAATTCGATATTCTACAAATATATGTTGGGGCCGACTATGAAGAAGATAATGGCCTAGATGCTATGCAGAATTCTAAAGAGTTCTGTGATATACTCTTGTCCCCCAATAGTCTTACAAACTGAAGAGGGGAGAAGTAGAGCAACTGAGCCCTCGAAATAGGCAATAGTAAGCTGACAATGGCCAGGGTCAGAAGGAAGCTCAAACTAAGTTTTGTAGGGATTCAAAGAAGAAATAGATTCTACTGCATTTGAGTAAAAGTGCTCTTGAGAGTGTTGGGCAAAAGAAAGAATATAAACAAAGGGACAGAAATTGGAAATCACTGGGCATAACTAGGAAATGTTATCATCTCATTTGAGTAGAAAATAGGTGAATTATTCTGACAATTACGCCCGAAAAGATCTTTTAGGTTTAACACATGGAAAGCCTGGAATGGCATTTTAAAGAGTCCAAATTGAACAGAGAGGTGAAACCATGAAGGACTTTCATCAGAACTGGGCTTCGGGAAGATTGATTTGGCTGAGGTGCGTAAGACAAATAGAAAAGGAGACAAACCATGTAACAGGCTATTGCAGGAGTCCAGATAAGAAGGAGAGACCATGCGAATTTGAGTAATAACAATTGCAAAGGAAAAGAGGGGGTGGAGCCAAGAGACAGGTCAGAAAACAACCGAACATAAAAAAGTGAGTTAAATAAATGAGGCGAGGCAAAGAGTCAAATATTTTCAGTTTGCACCATCTACAAAAATAAAGAGGCCAGAAGACTGAATAGGTTTCAAGGAGGAGAGAAAGATTTTGGTATTGAAAATTCTGTGCTGAGATGCCAGCAGGACATATTAAAAGAGAAGTCCCCAGACTGTTAGAATTATGAGTCCAGAACCCAGGAGTTGAGAGTTCTGAAGGAAAGGATTTGGGAGTCAGTCTATAAAGGCAAGGGGTAGTCACTGAGAGCATGGCAGGGGGTGAGACTGTTGAGGGAGAGGAGGGGTGGGGGCAGGGGAAGGGGATAAAGAAAGGAAGCAGAGGAAAGGTCTCTTGGGAATGCTTTTCTTTCTCAACCAAGGAGGAGCCATTTAGGAAAAAACTACTCCTATTGCAGGAGAACTACTGCTAGCATAGTGTACAGGGTCCACTTCAAGAAGAAAGAGATTGTCAGCAGGGTTGTATGCACTGGAGGGGGAAAGGTGAGGGTAAGTTTGAGAAAGAAAAACATACTTGACTCCAATTTGAGGGTCAAAGGTGAAATAGTCATTTCGCCAATTATTATAAGACTGTTTCAATAACGTCGCTTGAGCCCAGGTCAGATTGCAAGGATATGAAGAATGAGAGGGGTTGAGGATGAGGAGCAGTACAAACTGTCAGTTCAACAGCTAATGAGGAAAGCAAGGACGGGCTAGCCTGAGGGTATTACAGGGTATTCCAGTTGATTTTACTCGAGCTGGGAAAGACTGAGGCTCCCGCCTTCTTACAAAAAGGGGGAAGGGAGCTCTTAGAGAAGATAAGACCAAGACCGCCTCGGAGAGGAGAAATTACCCTAGAGAGATCCCTAGGTGAAAACTGATCATCCGCTCAGGCAAGGCCTTCGATTTGGGAAGACAAACCCTTCCTCAGAGCCAAGGAAGTGCTAATGGATAAGGACGAAGGGACAAAAGAACAAAGCTTTGAGGTGGAGAGGACTGGTGAGCAGGGAAAATGAATCTTCTCAATTAAGTGTGTCAGCCAGGTGCCTTTTTGAGAGTTAGGTCTGAGGGTTTGAGAACCATAGAGAAGCATCACTGTAACCCCTCGGGTCAGGGCCAGGAGACTGAAGAGACACAGTGGGAGCAGGAGTAATTAAAGGACAGGTAAGCAACAAAGGATTTTTTTCTCTCTGGGCTCTGAGACCCTCAGGCTGCTGTGGGCCTTGACTTTCAGACCTGTGACTGCTCACAACCAGCCTTCAAAGCCACAGGGTTGGGACTATTAGTCTGTTCATTCCTGGCATTAAACCATGCGACCCGAGACTGCTTTGAGAGGCTTTTCCAGGCCCCTCCTGCAAGAAAGGAGACACCGGGACACAAAGCGAAGAAGTATTACTGAAAAACAGGATTGGAACCCAGCCATCTCGTTACCATCTCTGAGCTAACAGGTCAAAATCAGGGAAAAATGCCTGAGCTAGTTTCTTGGGAAGAGCGACGTGTGTATCTAAATACATAAATCCTAAAAAGCTCATTGTGAAGAGCAGAGTTCTAATAACTTGTATTTTGATCTCTCTGAAATATTTTTAAAGTGAGCGCTTCCAGGGGTAAGGTAAATAATCTCATGTCAAGGGGGCATTTCATTAAATTCCAAACATATCAGTGTTCCAGGGTGCTCCTGGTGACTCTGATACCTTTGGGCAGGTTTGCCAAGAAAGTGCGAACGTGAGAGGAGCCCCAGCAGAACAAGGAAACTATTCTCCCAGCAGCAAGTTGCAGGGCTGTGCAAAGGGAGAAAAGCTCAGATTTTCGTCTCCCCAGTGAAGAGGAGATTAGAACGGAATAAATTAGTGATGTGGGCAAGAGCTGTTACTATGTCACAATGACACTTTGTGCTGCCTTCTAGGAACCCCAAGCCCTTTGACAGGACTCTTGCTTTCTCTGACTCCAGGAAGGCACTTGCTGAGCACATCCCAGGTCTGGAGAGATGAGCGTGTCTCCCCTTACAATATTCTCATTCTCTGCTCCTTCTCAGCCAAGTCTTTGCCTTTCTTTCCTTTTTACCCACTTCTGCCCACCCTTCAGCAATAAGAAGGCTGCTTTTGCCTAGGAAGAGACAAAACTGTATTGAGCATCCCCTTATAATAGCAGTTGAGACACTCGTTTATTGAGATCATTATGTGATCACCACGAAAACTGTTTCAACAAGTGATATGCGAGTGATGGTCAAAAAATATTTAATAGTTGGTTCGACACACCAATCAGAAACAATTTGGAAGTTGCACTGGTGCTGGGTGTTAGAGGCACCCACCGTGCCAGGCATTACGTCTTAAGTGCTGGAATGTGGAAAGGCCAGGGGTCCCAGGACTGGAGGGGGCCTGGATGCAGGAGTAGCAAGGATGGGGGATGCTTGAATAACAAAAAACTTTTACCAGCTGAGGCAGAAGTATTTCAATGTTCAGACAACCAGAACTATTGAATCTTAGCCCCAAATTATCTCCATGTGAACAACAAGAAAAAAATGGGGCCACAACGGTTTCAAATACTTTACATAAGTCCATCTATTGAGTACAAGGATTGGTACCCTGTGACTCTACTGCAAGGCCTTTTCTGCCTCTCCCCCACCCCTGCCCTGCTGGCTCTCTGCCTTCTTTCCTGAGCCTGTTGCTTGAAGCTTAGAGATGAGAACATGTAGTATTCTGGGGAATGCAAGGGCACTGAAGACTCTCTCCCAGCAGACCTCTAAAGCTGCATCTATTAACTTTTGCTGGTCTCATTAGAAGTCTCAGTAATGGCACCGTCAGAAGGGGAGTGAGTGAGGAAAAAATGACTGGAAAGACAACCTATTATGTATTCTTACTTCCCCACAAAGGCTTTATTTGTTTTGTTCCTCCCCACACACCCTGGGCCCAGCACTTGGTTGACACTCAATACAATCTTGTTGAATGAATGAATGAATGAATAGTAATAATAATAATTCATTCCATTTCTATGATACTTTATATTCTTGTAAAGTTCCTTTGTACCTGATCTCATTGGACCCTCAAGGAACTCAGCAGGACTACAGGACAAACATCGTCATTTCCAATGACAATGAAATGACAGATGCAGAGGGTGAAGGTTTTTTGCCCGGCATCACAAAGCTAACCATGGCGGAGCCAGAACTGGCCCCTGCCAACCCCTGGTCAAGAGCTCTTTCTCCCACATTGCAGTGTCTCTTAAATATTAATAAAAGTTAACATAATCTGAAAAATGAAGCAACTTAATATTTACGACCTATCATATATTTGGTGATACAGTGAAGGAACAATGGCAAATGTGAGACCTGGCTCTTCTTTCTCCTGCTTACTCTACTCTCACCTCAATTTGCCAGATCCCCAGACCCAAGGAGACCCCTCACTCTTTCTAGGGTTCAGCCACACCATCTCCGGGCAGCACCTAGCTTTATTCTTTCGTTGTTTTTTTTTTAAGTAACTTTCCCTGAGAGAATTACTTTTGGGCCCTATACCTGCAGGCACAGGCCTTCCCTTTCTCAGCCTCCTTACTGAGTCCAAATATGACATTTAATGGACAGAAAAGACTAATGTCCACCTATCTAACTCTGGAGAATGCTTATTCACCAACTTCTTCTCTGAGGCCTTCGGAAGTCAAGGGAACTAGATGACTTTGGGTAATACCATCTTCTTTTTCTTTTTTTTTTTTACCTATTACGAAAGTTATCCAAGTGTGGTTTCTGAACTATCAACATTAGCATCACCAGGAACTCACCAGAAATGGGTCTTAGACTTAGCTCGGTGATCGTATTGTAAGATAAATAAATGTTGACTCTCCATGTTGTAGTCCTGAAACTAATATATTGTATGCCAAATATGCTTTAATTAAAAAAAAAAAAAAAGTCAAATTCTCAAGTCTCAGGCCTGCTAGAAGCACAGGCTTTGGGGATGAGCTCCAGGGATCTGTGTTTTAAAAGCCCTCCAGGTGCTTCTGGTGGATGCAAACGTTTGAAGGCTACAGTCCTATTAAACTCTACTTTTTTTCCTACCTGAGCCAGGGAGTCAACTCCTGTTCCCACTGGTCCTCTGGGGACGCCTCTGCTCACTCTGACCTCTAATCCTTCATCTCCTCACATGCAAGCCTGTAGTATAGTCTTGTTACTAACATCATTAATGGAGTAAGTGCTGGACTAGATGATCTACTGCGTTTTTTTTCAAATCGAGAAGCCCTGATTCTTCAGGGGAGCCACAATTAAGCAGATGGCCTTAAAGAAGACAGTGAAGAGTTCTGCCTAGTGAGCTTCCTTTTGCTTCAGGCCCCAGGGCTGGAGTGAAGTGAGGACATAGGCCAGTTGCCAACTCTTAGTTACAGCCCCAGGGGATCTTTGATGTTTTCCCCTTGCAGTCTGGGGTCCCTGTTTTCAAGAATTTATTAGAATGATCCAGATTTAGCAAACTTGCTCTATGTACCTTGGACAAAATAACCGCTGAGTCAATTCTGTGAGGAGTCTCAGATTGTTAGCCTAAAAACCTGTTGATAGTTGACTTCCTCTGGCAAACTTCTATCAGATGCAAAAAAAAAAAAAAAAAAAAAAAAAAGAAAGAAAGAAAAAGAAGCACCAGAGGTGTGGCACATACTGGATCATTGCCAGCATTTGCATTAGGTAGGTAGTCAACGCAAGAGCAGGTAGCGAATAGCAGAAAGAAATAATTAAGTCCCTGCCTCTACATCTCCGTTACCCCCACTCCTTCCTTCTTTCCTAAATCTCCACTCCTAAAAAGACAACTTGAGGACTCAAGGGAACAACTTCTTCACATTCTGGAAATTCTGACACAGTTTAGAAAGAAAGAAGCTTATTCTTGTTCAGTTTTTAGGTTCTGATGTGCTTTTCCTGTTTAAACTTCTACAATCTACTGCTCATTGATTCATCCTGCCAGTCACACAAATTGCTTAACTTCTGACCTTTGTAACTTTACTTTCCTCCTTCTAGATTCCTCAAGTTATGAAAGCACAATAAGTGAATGGAGAGATGGTTGAGTAGGATAGGACAAAAATGTTACTATCTCCCTTGAAGACAATAGGTAAAGTTCCTGGAATTGGAGTCATGAGACTTGGGTCCCAGCCAGGACTTTGCCACTGATGAGCTGGCACTCATGGCAAGTTAGTGCCCCACTTTTGGTCACTGCAAAACAAGGACTTGAGCAAAACAGATCTCTGGGCTATTTCCCAACTCTTTGATATTATAAGTAAGCAGATTTATTTAGGGGTTTTATTGTCCTTGTTTGCAAACCAGGTTTGAGGACAGCAGGTAGACTTCAACTTGTTTGCCAACTTGACCATTTGGAATTGACTGTCTAGAATGTAGGAAGGGTCCATCTTGGGCATGAGAGGGAAAAATGGGAGGACCAGATAGTTGCATTCTCAATGTTTTCTTCATATCTTTTATAGCTCTTTAACAATAGATTGTTTTATGGATATGTCTGTTTAATTGTATTTTGCCTACCTAAAATATAAATAGCATCATATCATAGATTCCAGTGCCTGGTACTGAGCCTGTTAGCAGATAGGTACTCACTAATATTTTTTGAATAAATAAATGCATCTAAATAGCTTAGAAACATGTCCATGACAATAGAACAATAGCAGAAGGCGGACTATACAAATACTGGAGACATGCAGAGAGAATGGCCCCATTCCAAATGTCCTCTAAGCATCCTTGCTAACTCTGATTTTTATTTTCTCAAAGACTAAACATCAATCTTTCAACCCGATGGAGGGGGTAACAATGATGTGAGGAAGGATTTTACTGGGATTCAATAAACAGTCCCTTTGGCTATTGCTTCCTTTTTGAATGTTTTCGCTGGAGTTTGAATAGGTGGCAATTAGCTTAAGAAAAAATTCAAAAAGGGGTCTAGTTGCCCTGTATTGCTCTGATTTTCCAACCACCAGGTGAATTTTCCTTGAGTTTTGAAGACCTCACTCTGTTCCCCTTTACTCTTCGTTTGTGTTGGAGGGTGCATATTATTATAGTTGGGTATTAGGCTTTACAAAAGGCTGGGAGAGAGAGAGGCTTTCTTGGTAAGCTTGGCTCTGTAGCTTGGCAGGCGCACAATAAAATGACTTTATCCCCAAACCAGATGTTCAAGTTGTTTTAACAATATCTTATGATCCCTCTATTAAATAAAACAAAAATGCACTCTATCAGAATGTTCTCTGGGATTAGAAGTTTGATCTCTGCTATACTGTAAGTAGGCAGGTTTTACCCACCAGAGGAGTAGTACCAAGAAATTTGAAATAAATGCCTGGCAAAACTCAGACTTGGTTTGGGATGATTCACTCTGGATCCTATGTAAAGGTACCTGAGATCGTTAGGATAAGTCCCTAAATGCCTCATAAAATTTTTAGGTAGACATTTCTAGGTATGTCTCTATTTATTACCAGGGATAGTGTTGGGACATTGAGTAAATTCTCATAAATTTACTCAAATTTACTAAAAAACTGGGACTAATTTGCATTTTTCTTGCACAGTTTACCTGAAATCTTAATGTGAGTTTTCCAATGTATGTACAGTTGGATTAAGTGATTGTTGAGGTCTCTTGAACTCAATGAGTTGAAGACTTTTTGTAAGAATAACTTAATGACTTGTCCAGACTTTCCAAATTTGCATTCAACTGGCCAGTTATCATCAGTAGTGGCTATTGACTTAGTAGCATACCCCCCAGGGAGTCAAAGGATGACCTACTTGACCCTTTAGTAGGATTATGGGTTTTCTCTGGGACCCAGGGACCCTTCTGTTCAGTTTTATGTTTTCACAAAGCACCCTGTGCTTTTCTCCCATAACAATAGCCCGATTTGTAATAAGACAATTCTTATTAATGTCTAGACCCCAATAGTAGAACTCTAAACCTCGACTAAGCAAGGACCATGTATGTTTTATTACTGCTACCCCCAGAACAACCTATCTGCTTAACGCAGATAGGTCTTCCCTCAAAAAATATCTACTGAAAGAATGAATAAATCAGTATATGAAATAATGAATGAACAAATATAACAATAATCATTCTTATGGTAAGGCTCTTGAGAAGCTGGAAATAAAATTTTTTCTTAATTATTTAGCTAAACAAATATTTCTTGAGCAACAGGTTCTAGGCACTGAAAGATGAAAGTTTCTGTCTTTAAGGAACTCACTGACTCATAAGGGAAATAGACAAGAAATTGGACAATTATAATTGATGTCACCTGAAAAAGAAGAGCAAAGAGTTTTATAGAAATACAGAAAGCAATAGCTGGCTCAGTCTGGAAGAGATCAAGAATGACTTCCAAGAAGAGGTGATGCCCAGTCTTGAAGAGCAGGTGAGAAAATATCAGTTCAAGGGATGTCTCTAGCAAGAGACCTTCAACACAAGAGGTGAAGTATGTCTACTCCTACTTGTGCAAAAAACCTCCTGTAGGGTCAACAGCCAAACAGAGGAGACAATATGACACAGTCCCTGGAGGCTGACTGCCCATGCAGGAGTTCTGCTTCTGTCCCATCCATAAGCTGTGTGACCCTGAGCAATTTACTTGAACTCTTTGTGTCTCAGTTCTTTATTTCGGAATGAGTATAATAGTATCGGCCTCATGGAATTGCCTCAGGAATAAATGAAATGAAACTTGCAACACACTTAGACTAGAAATTGAAATATGGAAGGACTCAATAAATACAAGTTGTTATTATTATCATTGCCATTGTTGTTGAGTACTTCAACAACAATGGCATATGTTGAGGGATATGGCATATGTTGAGGGCATGGTTTGTGGACAATAGGAGAGAAAATGAGTTAGAGAAGAACTACACTGATTAAAAAAAAAAACTGTATCAACTATGTCTAAATAATGACTACTAATTTTGGCCTACTCACCAATTCTCCATGGGATAATTCTGACATTGTTAACTGTCTGAAGAATGATATTGAAAATCCCTGGTCTACGGCCATGCTACCCTAAACAAGCCCGATCCCATCTGATCTCAGCAGCTAAGCAGAGTTGGGCCTGGTTAGTACTTACATGGGATACCACCTAGGAAGACCAGGTGCTGTAGACATAAAAAATTTAAAAATAAGGGATCATAAGCTGACAAGGTCCTTGCAATCTGTGAGGTCAACCAAGGGTTGCCTCACCTAAGAAAAAAAAAAAAAGAAAAGAAAAGAAAAAAGAAAAGAAAACAAAAGAAAAATCCCTGGATCTCAACGTATCACTTTCACTTTCAATTTCAATTTTAATTTAATTCAAGTTTCATATGACCCATCATCCCCAAATGCCCAGAAGACCTTGATGGCCTGTTGTTTTTCCAAGAATCTTGCAACTGCCACAGTCTCAGTTCCTGGGACACACTGAGAAATTAAATCATCATCATTATCATCATCATCATCATCACCATCATCATCACCATTATTATCATATTTATAAATATGTAAAGACAAATGTACCTTTCCAAATTAATTATTGATTATCAAATCCACTTAATCAACCTTTATTAAGCAACTTCCACATGCATGGGAGTCAAAGATGACTATAACATGACCCCTGGCTGCAGCTCATTGCCTGTGGGGCAGATGGATGGGTACACAGAAAATCAGAATATAATAAATGTGGTGAGTGGCAGAGGAGAAGTCTGCATAAAGGGCTATTGAAGCTCAGAGAAGAAAGCAATATGTCCACCCAGGAGTCAGGAAAGTCACCACAAAAGATAAGTAGAAATATGTTGAGCAAAGATGGGAAAGGCAAGGTCTCTTGGATTCACTTTGCCATACCCATTAGACTTAGGAAAGTATCTTGTCTACAAAGATCCTCAATAAATAGCTATAAAATTACTGAGTGGATGAATAAAAAGGCTAGTTTTTCCAACTGCCCCATTCTCTTCTCCCTCCTTCCAGCTACATCTTCCCACACACTCTCCAACTCCAGAGGGAACCTTTGTTTCATTACTCATTCCTTTCATTGCCTGGTCTTTTGCAAACCTCTCAAAAGCCTCCTCTATGATTGCTCAACAAACACAGGTGTCCTGGGTGAAGTATACAGCATTTAAATCATGAGGGAAGCCTGACACAAATAAGCATTTCCCATTAATTTTTCACTGGAGAATGTGAAGTGCTGAATCAGGGGAGAACAGTGTGTGCTGTGTGGTCATGGTAATAACCATGCCATGTCCCACCTGGCCTTCCCTCCTAAACTCTCCTGCAGAGAAGAGTGTCAGTTCTGCTGAGTTTTACTTCTACATTAACAGGGACAAAACACATGCTCCTCCCAGTGCCAAGAGGCCTGAACCCAACACGCCCTGTGTCCCTTCACCATCTCATCAGAAAGAAAGGAGACCCTAACAGAATCTAGGAAAATGGGACCTCCAAACCACCCCACAGCTGCAAGCAATGTAATGCTCCACTCAGGGCCAGACCCTGCGTCCTGTCCAAGCCATCCTTCTTCCCTGTATCAGCCCCATCCCCTCTTCATCTTTTCTGCACCCAGATTTTATTCTCAGCGCTAGACAGCCAACAATCTAAAAGTTTTTCCAAACGAAATCACATTTCCTTCTCTTTTCATCCCCAGAGCATGGTGTATCCAAACCACGTGGCAACTTCATTCCTCGTAAATCAATTGTTTAATTGACAGAAGAGAGGGTTTGTTTAGAGGCCCACAAAACTCAAAATGTCATATGACCCATCTTCTTCAAATACCCAGAAGACCTTGATGGTCTATTGTTTTCCCAGGAACTTTGCAACTTCCACAATCTGGAGAAGGGTCAAGTGCCTGCACTCCAACTCTCTGGTATGAGAAGACAATATCATCTGGGATTTGTGGCGAAGTATAATCTGTGTGGCCTGTTTACACAAGAATGAGATGGAATATTTGGATGAAGTTTTTTTTCTTATCCATAGATTGCCCACAGTGCTATGCAGAAAACTCTCCAAGTTTTGGAGTTTAAAAAAAAAAACAAAAACCCAAAAAGCAAAAATCTTTCAAATGTTTCAGGAAGCATTTTGAAAAGTGCTGGGGAATAGAAAGTGGCAAGATTAGAAAGAAATGAAGATAGGAAGAGAATAGAAGCAGAAGGAAAGAGAGGAGGACAAGAATAACAATGAGCAGAGGCTTGTAGCCAGACATTTCTTCCTTTGCAGATCTGTCACTTAAATGCAATTCTAAGTTTGGAGAGAAGTAGTCAAGATCTGTGCACTGATTTCCGTCGGGTCTTTTAGAATATCAAGGAGTAAGTGGGCACCTAAGAAGTAAGAGGAAACCCAACATGTTTTAGGGAGAAGTCTGCTGTTTTATAATCAGAAAATATGGATTTCTGTCTCAGTTCTGCTGATAAGGTAAGTGATCTCAGGCACATCTTCACCTGTCTGGTGCCAGTTGCACATTTTGTATCCCAGCCCAAGTCCAACCATGTACCACCTGCCCTGTGACCACTGTGGTCTTTATCACCACAATCTTCCTTCTTCGAGATTGCAAGAGTATCAGAAAGGACTGGAAATATCATCTGGCCCAGGGTCCCCAATCATGGACACACACTAGAATCACCTGGGTAGCTTTTGAAAATACCAAGGCCTGGTCTCCAACCAGCCCAGCTAAATGGCTAAATGGCCATCTCTTGGAGGGTGGCCCCAGGCATTATAATTTTTAAAAGCCCTCTAGGTCATTCTAATGAGCCTGCATGGACTGAGAATTACTGTTCTAGCTCAGTCTCTGGGAAATCACTTATTTACATATTTAAGTCATTCCTGAGTGCCCAAGACAGGTATCAGGAACTCTGCTGGGTATTTAGCAATGAACATGACAAATTCCTATACCTTTTTACATTCAGCAGGGCTAATGGGAGGAACACAACACATTAACAAATAAAAAAAAGTTCCAAATAGTGCTATGTGCTGTACAGAATATAAGACAAGGTGATATAATAGGAAGTAACTGAAGGGGTACCTGAGTGGTCAGAGACGTTGCTCCAAGGAGATGATTTTTGAACTGTAAACTGAATGAGAAAGGATCCTGCCAAAGGATCTAGGAAAAGAGCATTCTTAAGCAGAGGAGCAGCAAGTGGAAAGGCCCTGAGGTGCATGGCCAAGTCTCTTGAAAGGCCAGCATAGCTACACCAGAGTCTTTCAAGAAAATAAGGATGATGACACATGACACCAAATTATCACACTGTTATGTTGCAAAGATATGCGAAATATCAGGAAGCATTTGGGAAAGAAAAGCCCAATAAAAATATGAGGGGTGTGCTAATTCATCATTATCAAATCTTTCTAATGTAATTCAATGGCCCAGACATGGGGTGAGAGCCCTATAACATCCTGCTGATTTAGCTATGAAACCCAGTCACTGCACCATGATGCAACTGCAGAATCTGGGCCTGGACTTTCTGGAAGTCCTGGAAAGATTTTGCAGGGATGCAGTTATGTTCCAGAAATCTTCTGAGATAAAATGGCAAGAGAGTTTTCTATTGATTAGATTCCACTCTCCTGATACAAACATCAAGTTCAAAGTAAAAGCTGAAAGTCCTTAAAATATACAAAAAGATGAGTTACCATGCTGCTAAATTGGGTAATGGACCACCCAGAGGGCCTCCTGCTTGCCTTTTGCAACATTCTACACCTTCACCCAGACATGGGAGTAAAGACCACTCACATTATCACATTCTACTATTCCTCAGAAAGGTGCTTTGGAAAAGGAGATTCATTTGTTACAGTTAAATTTGTTTCATTATATTTTTAATCACCTTTACTCATACAAGTAATATATGTTTGCATTTTTATTATGAAACTATTAAAGAGAAGGCAAAATTCTCTTTGAACACTACCCCTGATCTCTGGAAGTAACTGCTCTTAACAGATAGTTCCTATGCATTTATGTACCTATATATGTGCCCATGCCATGGAAAATATGCAGAATTGTTTTTTTACGTAAATGGCATCACAGTGAATGTCCCCAGGGAGGCCTCCACAAGGATGCTTCCTGCAAACATCAACTGTTAGTAGGGGTATAGTTGAATGCATTGTGGTATATTTCAATTACGATATTCCATGCAGCTGTTCAGAGGAATGATTCAGCTCTAAATGTACAATTAAAGCTTCAAGAGGTATTGCTGCATTTCCTTAACTTTTGAGGGACTTAATTTTGCAGTCATGTCTCAGGACTCAAGGAGGTGTGACCAGTTACATGAAGCAAGTCAAGGCAGCTTTGGCAGGATCCAGACCTGCCAAAGAGGTGAGATGGGGAGACACACAGCAAGAGAGAAGGTTCAGTATGGCAAGCTAAGCATGGCATCCAAGGATATACAG
Organism: Pteropus medius; assembly: GCF_902729225.1. Taxonomy (NCBI): domain Eukaryota; kingdom Metazoa; phylum Chordata; class Mammalia; order Chiroptera; family Pteropodidae; genus Pteropus; species Pteropus medius. The sequence continues at coordinate 8,036,582 of NW_024347791.1, forward strand.
CAATCTTGTCACAGTGCAAGCAAATTAGTAGCACCTGGGAGATAGCAAGGGAAGATGAATTCCAGGGGGTAGAGGAGACCCAGAGATAGAGAATTCAAAGTAGATGCCGATAAGGTAAGTGATCTCAGGCACATCTTCACTCTGACAGATGCAGCAATGGGTGGCCCTGTTAGTGGTAGCTGGGTTCTGGAGACTAGGCTGGAATTCAAGGTCAAGTGCAGACTATATGAGATAGGGATCAAGGCAGGCCTTTCTTTGGAAGAGATATTATAGTAGAGACCTGAATGAAGTAAGGTATAGAGCCAGATAAACAGATCTAAGAAGAAACAGGGAATGCTTAAAAAAATAGTAATATTCAAATAGAATTGGAAGGAGATGGGTTACTTCAATCTACCTTTGTGTCATTCATTGCCATTCATCTGTCAAGTATTTGTCAAAATTTTACTGTGTACAGAACTCTGCAAAGACCTGGGAATACAATGATAAACATGGCGGACAGGGTTCTGCCCTCATGGAGCTTGTATTCTATGGAAGAGAAAAAAATAACAGGCGTAAGAAACCTTGTAGAGTCAAAAGGTATGAAAAAGCTTGAGTGTTTGAAGAACTAAAAAAAGGGCACTGTAGTTGGGGTCTAGAGGGAGAGGTGTGAGAGAGTGACACGGGAGATCAGAAAGGTTGGTAGGAGGAGACTCTTGCAGGATCTTATAAATTAGGACAAGGAGTTTGCATAAATTCAAAACATAATGAGACGACATCAAAGTCTTCAAGCAGGAGTTGGAGAGAGGGGATGACATAATCCAGTTTATATTTTAAGATTATAAGTCCTGTTAAATACAGAGAATAGATTGAAGAGAGGCAATATGGCAGCAGGCATATGAGTTTTTGGAACCGTCTGGACTACAGTGATGGTGGTAGAGAGAAAAAGAAGATGGCATATTTAAGAGACCACAGAGATGGAATCCAAAGCCTTGTTGATAGATTGGAATAAGGGATGAAAGAGAGAAAGAAGGCAGTTTGACTTTGAGATGAGTGTCTGACAGAGGAACTGGGTAAATATCCATATCTGACATGGACAAGGTGGTAGGGGACTTGATGACCTCACATAAACCTCTTCTCTTGTATCTCTGAATTACACTTACCTCCATTTAAATGAAGCATTATGATGGTTACCTGGAATTACAGAATGGCAAGGCCTCACAAGAGTCAGATACATGCTCTGGAAAAAGGACTCACAATTTAAGGCAAATGTTACATTTGTTGATTTGTTCATCCTGTCTCTCTTGATAATGCCCTTCCTGCACTATGTATGATATATGGTGGCAGTTGTTATGGTAATGGGATAAGGGTACAGAATTGAAAGATTGTGTAATTAGGAAAGAAGCTCAGCCTATGTACGAGCGGGCTCTGAGATACCAAGAGGTAGCCTGAGTTCAGCGGAGTCTGCTAAAACTCAAGCCAGAGTGGACTCTCTCTTTGCTGTTTCCCCAGCTACTCCAGGAGAACAACACTATTGGCTGAGCAGAGTAGGTCCAGGCGATGTTAAAAGAGCCTGAGAACAGGCATTGACTAGGAACCCAATAAAAAGTGCAGAGTGAGAAATGAGATTCAAGAATGAGAGAGGGGCTCTGTTATTCAGTCGAGGACTTTGGATGGAGTCAGACAGACTTCTTCTGACTATAGCCACATTACCTGGGCCTCTATTTTGTATTTAATCCATTATCCACTATATAATAATTACTGATGAGGTTCCTTTCTTGTGCACTCTTATAAAGCAATTCTCCTTTCTTCTGAAACATTTATCTCACATCTTTTTTACTGTGATAAATTGATTATTGTCTGTTTCTACCTAGCAGGCTGAAAGTCCCATGACAGCAGAAGCATGTCTGAATTTTGCTTCTACTGTTTGGCAGGCCGACTCACTAGTATTATGACAATAAGGCACAAACCAGAGGTTGGGTCTAGATATGAACATGTCACACGGTGTCTGTGTAGGACTGGAAAAACCAGGTTTGAACTATATAGAACCAGAAACTAGTCTACTGAAAATTTTTCTAATCAGCACATGCTTAAAACTGTAAACGGAAAATCCAGTTCTCACAACATACTTGAAAAATGCAGTTTATATAATTATAAATGTCACGTGCATTTATTATTTTTTTAAATGACGAAAAGGAAATAGAATTTATCATTACATCTATGTTTATAGGGTATAAACTTACATTAGTACTATAAATAAAGTTTGATCAACACAGAGACAACAAATTTTTATTTTCTTTGCAGAAAAAATATTATTAAACCATTGTCATATAAAGAAATAATCAAAGAATGTGCAGTAAAAATTTAACCAGAAAAAATATTATATCGATGTGCCACGCATCTAACAAAAATTTGATTTTATAATATATGTGTATTTGTCAGTTTTTAAAATCTATAATTGGTTGTGATTTCTTTTGCTATGATCACAATTTTATATTCTTTTTCTTAATGAGTTTCCTCTGAAACAAAGATCTGCCTCTGAACATGCCCCATGACCATTTTATACATACTTAGATAATAAACAGTTGTACAGTTAATTTAAATTGAGAATGTAGTCAGTGCAGAAAGTTTAATGAGAGTCTAAGAATTCCAAATCGACTTAGGGCTACTTCTTATTTCCATCTTAGTTTGAGTATATTTCAGAAATATATATTAGGTATATTTGAAGAACTGCAGTCAGAAAGAGAAAGATTGATTTCTTCTATGTTTTTCTAATTTATGTTTCTCTTCCCACCCTCTCCCTAGATAGCTAGCAGTTTCTGACCCCTTGAAAATCAGAAAGGAGTGGTAAAGAAAGGTCTTAATGGAACTATATCGGCTGGTTTCCTGTTCTCTGGGTGGGGCAGATTCCATCTCTATGGGGGTATTTTGATAGGCTCGCAAGAAGTTCTCCACTGGAGTCCTCTCTCTACAGATCCCTTGATCAAGGAAGATGTAGATACATACCTCATTTGAGTGGTTGCTCTTGACTTCTTTCTCACCAAGGTGTCACCTACAGATTCCTGCTGCTGGATCCCTCTTTCTGTGTCTTGGTTGGTCCATATTTGATCCTTGGGAAAGTCTCTTGTATCCCTTGTTCCAACATGCCTTGGGAGTACAGACCAATCCCAGCATGGTAGTTGTCTCCTGACTCCAGCACCAAAACATTGGGTAGCCCTCATTGTTTTATAGATTCCCCAGGCAAGGGTCATAGTTGGCTCCTATCTGCCTAGTGGTTTCCTCAAAGTCTCCTCATAAGACTAGAGGTGAAAAAATAGTAAATCACCTGCTACCTCTCCCCTTTTATTGTCTTCACCTGGTTGAGGGGTCAAAAATTCATCCACCAGTTCCTCAGGATCATTTCCTTTTCAATATGCGATTTGGTACCTCATTTTGGAATTTCCCATCAATTGTGTTTTGGGCCTGGTCATAACTTCAATTTTAACATCCAGTTACAGTCTCAGTTGCCTTTGCTTCATTTCATGCTATGCAGCCCCATTCATCCTTGGACCACTAAATTGGACATAAAGAAAGGAATGGTCTTTTTAAAATGTTAGTTATCACGTGTTCAAATTAACTCACATTTCCTCTCATGTTTGCTCACTTTTAATTTCTTTGGAAGAAAAGAAATTGCACTAAAATATTTTTGATAGATGGGCCTATATAAATATAAAATTAGTTAATTCCTTTTAACATCAAGTATATATTGAGTGTTTCTTTTGTGCAAAGCACTTTGCTGGGCACAAAAAAATCAACACACAACTGAGGTTGTGTGAATTTTATATATCTATTTCCCACCTTCTCAACCATCTTTTTTAGACTAAATTCTTCCCCAAATCAGGAGACACTAAAGCGGGACTGGCAGGAGGGTGTTGCTAATGACCATCAATACCTCTCTTCAATGTAGTATTAAACCTTGAGTAGACTAGAACTGAGAATCTGTCTCCCTCATGTTCCCAAAAGAGAATTATCCTCTTCACAGCTTTTGTTCATCTCACAGGTGCTAGATTCCAATATGGTAGCCTTACTGCCCAGGAGAGCACTATACATCTAATGTGAATTTCCATTTCTCCCTTGCTCCTGAATCTTCTTGACTTCCCATCTGGACTCACATTTTGAAATTGGTTATTTATGATAAAATTAGGTACCTTAAGCTATGCGATTTGATTATATTCTTTACATCAGTGGTCCCCAACCTTTTGACATCAAGGATTGGTGCTCCTATGAGAATCTAGTGCCTGATCATCTGAGGTGGAGCTAGCGGTGGGGAGTAGCTGCAAATACAGATGAAGCTTTGCCTGCTGCTAACCTTCTGCTGTGCGGGACTGGTTCTTGCTTTACAGGTTCGAGTGCTAATGCTAGTTGGTGACTAATTCCCAACTCTTAGAAAAGGGACTTTTTTCTCTCTGGGGGTTGGGTTTGGCAAGGATTCTTTTCAAGAGCCCTGTAAAAAGACAGAATCCTTTACTTGAAATGTTAACTTCCTCCATCAAGACAGGCTCTGTTGATAGTTGGATCTCTCCCCAATGCTCTTTGCTTTAGATGAGATGAAGGGAGGAGATTGGGTAAATTGCTTTCCTGGAAACTGGAAGAATAAGGAGTGACCTTAGATGTCTCCTCCCAGAGACTTCTGGGAAGAAGTTGCAGCTGCCATTTTAGTTTTCCTACAGACAGTATCCTGTGTCTTTTTTTTTCTTCTTCTTTTTTTATGGCTTCAAGGAGTAAAATCAAATATATCTTCTTTATGACCATGCCAGGTTCTACATTTTGCTAAGCACTAAAGGTTTTCTTAGGTCTTAAAAGAAGTGTCAGGGGTTTTAATTCTATAAAAAAGAAAGAACTGGATGTTCCAAAGGCAGACCACATGGTCACCACTTAAAAGTACAAGTTTATAGCAAATGGCTGAAACTTTCTAGTAATGCTGAAATGATTTTGTGTAAGTGTACCGTTTCCAAATATTTTTCAAGATTCATTTGGTAATGATTAAGCTAATGTTACATCTTTTCAGTGTTATGAAAAAGATGACTTTCAATTTGAGAGAGATTTCAGCAGTTCACTAAGGAAATAAAACCAACCTGGTCCTCTTCTCCCCCTGGTATGTAGAGGGAATGGGCTTTTGTTATTAGGGCACCTCAGGACACTCTGGGTGTCTGCTGTGTATCTAAAAGAATGAAGAACATGCACCCACTGGAACTCCCTGGAGACTTTTAGTAAATTGGGGTATTGCTATCATGCTCATGAAAACCATGGAACTCTCAGAAGGCATGCCACAAATTTTCTTTGTAGTCCCAGCAAGGACATGCTTCATTGCATTATATAAATATACAAATAAAATGAAAAGGACTGGTCAGAACCATCAGGGGGATAGGTCAAGAGAGTAATCTGCAAGGCATAACCAGCCAATAGCTAAATGGATGCTGCGAGGACAGTGTCCCTGTAGGGGGTATCCTTGCATGCATTTGGACAACCCTAGGCTGACAGGGAGATTTCCTCAATGTTTTATGTACTGGCTACATTCTCGTAAATGCTAGCCTGAGGTCATTAATACATGATAGAGAGAGAAACTGTTCACCCAACGTAAGACCCCAGAGAGAAAAAATGCAAAACAGATACAGATAAAAGGTAATTTATAAGTCTCTGGGTTGGTACTTTCATTGGTTCAAGGAGGGAAAGAGGCAGTGCTGGAGAGGAAGAAGACATTTATAGAAGACATTTATAGATGAGTCTTATTGACTATATTAATCCAATTCCAACTTAATGTGGTCATATAAATCTTAAAGGCTTACTAATTTATGGATTCAAATAAAGTATGCAAGTAAAGATGACAGAGTAGGTAAATACTGTGGAGGCCTCCTCTCACAACCACATCAAAATTACAACTAAACTACAGAAGAATCATCATGGAGAGTCACCTGAAGTCTAGCTGAACAGAAGTCCTACATCTGGAGACACATGGAAGAGGCCACCTCGGGACTGGTAGGAGGGGTGGAGACACAGAACTGGGTGGTCCCACACCCATGTGTAGTGGTTGAGAACTGGGATGGACATCTCGGCTGTGGAGACTCCCCACAGAGGAGCATGGGGTCCTGGCCTCACACCACGTTCCCTAACTCAGGGTTCCAGTGCCAAGAAGAGAGGTTTCCACAATTTCTGGTTGCGAGAACCAGTGTAAATTGTGGCTGAGTGAGACAGAGGGCAGCTGGAGTCACAAAGATTCCTCTTAAGGCAGTGGTCCCCAACCCCTGAGACGTGGACCATTACTGGTCTGTGGCCTGTTAGAAACTGGGCCACACAGTAGGAGGTGAGCAATGGTCAAGTGAACAAAGCTTCTCTGTATTTGCAGTTGTTCCCCAGCACTAGTATCACCACCTCAGCTCCACCTCAGATCATCAGGCATTGAATTCTCATAGGAGCACCAGTCCCTGGTGCCAAAAAGTTTGGGGACCTCAGTCTTAAGTGAACCACACATAGATATACCAGCCAACAGACCCATTCTCTCTGAGCTCCAGCACTGGGGCTGCAGCTCCAAAGATACCAGAGACATATGAGGAGGAACTGAATTGTCTGGCTTTAGAGCAAGCGCTGGAGGGGCAGCTTTCTCCCAGACAGAAGTGCTGCAGAGGCCACTGCTCTTTTGTTGAGCCCTCCCCACTTCCAGCCTGCAGTGGGCACCATATCTGAGTCTCCATTGGCGACTAATACAGGTCGCCCTGCCCAGGTGATTCCCTGAGACCCCACCCCTCCCATCTTGCTGGCCCACCTAAGCCAATTTCAATGAATTTTCCATACAAATGGCCTGTGTTGGCTCATGCTGTGAACTTTCCAAAAATCTCTCAAAAGTTCAAAAAACCTAAACAAGCAGCATCTGGCCTTGGTGTGCTCTATACGTCTTGCTGAGCAGCCCCAAGTCCAGCACTAGCAGCAGCTGGCCTCGATTCCCGGCTTGGTCTCTCAAGGCACATTCGAGTCCTGCATAGGTGGCAGCCATCTGCAGATTTCTTAGTGGCTCATGCCAGGTAGCTCCAGGCAGGGCTCAGGCTATGGCCGAACTTGGCCTGTAGCAGGGTCCCTCCCAGGAGGCCCCAGGATAAGTACACCCAGGGGCTGGCTTTGATCTGAGCCAGAGCATCACCAGAGCCCCACATCTGAGGATGACACACCCAAAGGGCAGACTGGGCAAGCAAAGCACCAGAGCCCTGGTAAAGTGAATCCTGCTCTGTAGGGTCAGGCCCTGTACAACAACTCCTCTACTGTAGTTACTAGCCAGTCATCACCATCAATCAGCCTGAGGGTCAGTCCCCCCACTGATGTGCAAACAGCAGCCCAGGCTCAACTACAACTGGAGGGCACACCTGGAGCACCCGGCTCTGGTGACCAGGGATACTGGACCCCACAGGACACTTACTACATAAGGTTACTCTACTAAGATTAGAAGACATAGAAGCCTTACTTAATACATAGAAACAAACACAGGGAGGCAGACAAAATGGGGAGATAAGGAAACATGTCCCAAATGAAAGAACGGATCCAAGCTCCAGCGAAAGAACTAAACAAAATGGAGACAAGTAATACACCAGATGCAGAGTTCAAAACACTGATTATAAAGATACTCAATGAACTTAAGAGAAGAGTAGATGAACTCAGTGAGAACTTTAACAAAGAGATAAAAAACTTAAAAATGGAGATAGCAAACAAAAAAGAACCAGTCAGAAATGAAGAATACAATTATTGAAATGCAGAATACCTTAGGAGAAATCTACAGTAGATTAGATAAAGCAGAAAATCAAAGCAACGGTTTAGAAGACAAGGTAGCAGAAAACACCCAATCAGAATAGTAACAAGAAAAAAGAATCTAAAAAAATGAGAATAGTTTAAGGGGCCTCTGGGACAATGTCAAGTGTACCAACATTCACATTATAGGGCTACCAGAAGGAGAAGAGAGCAAGGAATTGAAAACCTATTTCAAGAAATAATGATGGAAAACTTCCCTATCCTGGTGAAGGAAATAGACATACAAGCCCAAGAAGCGCAGGAAGCCCCAAACAAGACGAACCCAAAGAAGCCCACACCAAGACAAATCATAATTAAAATGCCAAAAGTTAAAGACAAAGAAAATCTTAAAAGCAGCAAGAAAAAAGTATTTAGCTTCCTAAAAGGGAGCTCCCATAAGACTGTCAGCTTATTTCTCAAGAAAAACTTTGCAGGCCAGAAGGATTGGCAGGAAATATTCAAAGTGATGAAAAGCAAGAACATACAACCAAGGTTACTCTACCCAGCAAAGCTATCATTTAGAGTCAAAGGACAAGTAAAGAGCTTCCCAGACAAGAAAAAGCTAAAGGAGTTCATCACCGCCACGCCAGTATTAGAGGAAATGGAGGGACTTCTTTAAGAAGAAGAAAAAAAATAAAGATAAAAAATACGAATAATAAAATGGCAATAACTATATATCTATCAATAATTACTTTAAGTGTAAGTGGATTAAATGCTCCAATCAAAAGATAGGGTGGTTGAATGGATAAGAAAACAAGACCCTTACATATACTGCCTACAAGAACTCACTTCAGATCCAAAGACACAGACTAAAAGTAAAGGAATGGAAAAAGATATTTCATGAATATGGAAACAAACAAACAAAAAAGTTGGAATGGCAATAATTATACTAGACAAAAAAGACTTTAAAACAAAGGCTATAACAAGAGACAAAGACAGACCCAGTAATCCCACTTTGGGGTATTTAACCAAAGAAACCCAAAGCACTATTTCAAAGGGACATGAGAATCCATATGTCTATTGCAGCATTATTTACAATAGTCAAGATATTAATGGATGAATGGATAAAGAAAAGGTCACACACACACACACACACACACACAATGGAATATTACTCAGTCATAAAAAAGAATGAAATCTTGCTATCTGCAACAACATAGATGGACCTAGAGGTATTGTGCTGAGTGGAGTAAGTGAGACAAAGACAAATGCCATATGATTTCATTTAACACGTGGAATCTGAAGAACAAAATAAACAAACAAAACAGAAAGAAACTCATAGATATAGAGAACATTTTGATGGTTGCCAGGATGTTGGGGGGTGTGGCAAAGGGGAAGGGATTAAGATGTACAAATTGTTAGTTATAAAATAGTTATGGGGATGTAAAATATAGCATAAGGAATATAGCCAATAATATTGTAATAACTATGTGTAGTGTTGTCAGATGGGTACTAGATTTATCAGGGTGATCACTTTGTTGGTTATATAAATGTCTAATCACTATGTTGTACACTTGAAACTAATATTGTAATTAAAAAATTTTTAAATTATTTTTAAAAAGTGTGTGTGTGTGTGTGTGTGTATGTGTATGTGTGTGCTATAAGAAACTGACACACATTTATGGAGGCAGAGTGAGTTGGCAAGCTAGAGACCCAAGAATGCTGATGATTTGGTTTACTTCCTATCTGAAGGCCAGGAGGCCTGAGACCTAGGATTAGCCAGTATTTCAGTCTGAGACCTAAGGCGGGAAAAAAGCCGACGTTTTAGTTTGAAGATAGTCACCCAGGAAGAATTCTCTCTTGCTCAGAGGAAGGTTAGCCTTTTGGTTCTAGTCAGGTCTTCAACTGATTTGATGAGGCCCACCCACATTAAAGAGGGCAATTTGCTTTATTCAATCTACCAGTTTAATGTTAATCTTATCCAAAAACATCCTCACAAAAATACCCAGAAGAATGTTTGACCAAATACCTGGGCATTCTGTGTCCCAGTCAAGCTGACACAAAATTAACCATCAAAACCTCAACCCTTGTCAACTTGTCACCTACATGCATCTCCTTAAAATATATTTAATCATCAAATGAAGAATAACAAGGTAATAATTCCACCTAATATGATACAACTCTCCTGTGTCAATCGAAAATGCACTAATCTCTTCCCCAGAAGAGGAGATAAAATCTTTAAATGATGTTACTCTTCTCCTTGATATCCTACAACTTAAATACTATGTAAAGCCAGTGTATCTTGTTACATGATAAGGGGATAAGAGAGGAAAGAAAATATATATTCATACAAATATATATTTTCTCCTTATTATAAATGTGTGTGTGTGTATATATTCATACAAATATATATTTTCTCTTTATTATAAATGATAATAATATAATATTTATCTTATATAAATATTATAATAAGGAGAAAATACTCATAACAATTATAGTCTTCATATCTAAATAATTGTTATGAGTATTTTTGATTGTTATGAGTGTGGGTGCAGGAACGCCAGCACCCACACATTTATAATAAGGAGAAAATACTCATAATAATTACAGTCTTCATATCTAAAACTGGTCATGTGGTAGTAACTGGTATTTATAACTACCATCATTACGACACATTCTGTATTTCCTTTGCCTTTAGTAAAGTATCTCAGCTGGTCTTGTTTCTTTGTCTAGTGAAGTGACCCAAACATTTACTCCTGAAGAGTCTGGACCACTGGTAGTCCTGCCAGAACTGGGTTGTTTCAGTTTTGCATTAACCTTGATCACAAGGTTGATAATACTAAGAGATGCCCTAAAGGATCTCCTGTATTACAGGTACACACTTCCTTACTTTCTTTGTGGAGTAGTAGTCCAATTTCTCCTTGGTAATTGAGATCAATCACCAAATCAGCACAGTAACCTCCTTTCCTGCCTGTTGATTCAGAGGTATGAGGAGCCCAAAGTGGCCAGGCAGCGGTCTTAGCTTCTAGTTCAATGGAATCATTGTACATCTTGATGGACGCATTCCTCCCTCTGCAACTAAGATCTATATGCCAGCAGAGCACAAAGTCACAAGAACAGAAAGCAAAAATTTTGCTAGTGGGTCACTAGGGGTAATAGTGAGTGGTGCCACTCCCATTTCCATCCCTTCATTGCTGGACCTTTGAATCCCGGGTATAGGAGAAACAGCACCATATATTGGGTACTGATTCAGAGCATAGGCAGCCTTCTGGAGAACCTTGCCCCAGTCCTCCATGGTATTCCCATTTGGCTATCTGGCTTGCACTGCAACTGAGTCTTCAAAAGGCCATTTCTGCACTTTACCAAGACAGTTGTTTTAGGATGGGGAGAACATGGTATGACCAGTGAATTCTAAGAGCATGGGCCCACTGCTGCACTTCTTTGGCTGTGAAGTGAGTTCCTTGATCAGAACCACTGTTGGTGGTTGATGCAGCATTATGTAAGTCTACAGATTGTAGGTTTAGCAGAAGCATCGCATGCAGGGAAGGCAAATTTGTATCCAGAGTAAACGCCTATTCCATTAAGAACAAAACACCTGTGCAGAAGAACGGAGAAGTAAGACTTTAAAAAATAATCTCGATCAAGTAGCTGTTGTGTATGTACTATAAGGTGGTCTCAGTGTAAGACAAGGAAGTTATGTTCCTGAATTGTGCCTGCCCAAGCTTGTGGGCCTCAGTTAGCAAAGACAATGATCCCAACATAAAGCAATAGAGAACTTATACTCTACCTGAAGTGTGACAATTTCACTCTCCCTTGTCATTAGAATATGAGGTGTATATTCATTTCACACATGAGGCTACAGAAATTCAGAGATTAAGTGGCTATTTCAGGGTTGTAAAATAGTGGCAGAGCTTGGATCTAAGCCCAGGTCGGCCTGCGTCTTCACACAATCTATGTGCTAAATGACCATCAGTACAGTCTAGATAACTTGAAGAGTTTGGCATTTCCAGACTTGAGAGCTTGGGGTCCATCTTCTCTGAGCAGGCATTTGAATCTTCTTTCTCCAAAAGGAACTGATCAGGAATCTGTGAGTGTCGAGATTAATCCATGATCAGAGACTTGTGTTTATTTCATTCACCGAATATGCATTCAATTGTGTTCATGCAAAGGCTTTAAAAACAACAATAAGAAAAAAGTTCTCCAGCCCACACTTAGACTTGGCAGCCTGAGCCCTGGCCTGAGGCAGGAAGTGAGAAAAAATATAATTAGCATTTACTCTGCCATAGACTCTGAGACCACAATTTCTTACCCTGGTATTAATCAATGCACATTTAGCACCAGCCAGTGTACACACCCCAGGGCTCAAAGCTTCTCCCTCTTCTCTACCCACCCCCTGGCTCACATACACAATGGATCTAAAAAGAGCTTTCAGGTAGAGCCGTGGTCCCATTAGCTCACTCTGTGGCAAAGGCACGGGAAAGTGTTTGGGATGGCAGATTTTCCAACCCTTGGGAAATCTAAATACAGACACCCAGAAAGCAGCCAAGCATTCTTCGGTGGGGAGGGTTCCAGCAGGCAGTTTCTTAGCTTGGTAATTGCTCGAGCACCACGTGGGGCAACTTGGGCTGAGCTGGGACTCCCTAGCTGTGTCTGCACTGCAATCTCCTCCAGTCTAGACAGATGGAGCAGACGGTGCCTCCCTCGGAGCACTCCAGGAACGCCAGCATCCACAGACAGAGCCCAGGCACAGGCAGAAGTCCTTAATTTTTTTGTCCCCTTCGGCCAGAATGTTTTGGAAATGCTTAAGATAAAGTGCATAAGATTACAAAGAAAGGTTAACATAATCATCGAATATTTGAAAAATCAAGTTTGTCATGCAGCGATATATTTGCTTAATATGTGTTTAATGGTGAAGTAAATAACAAGATTTCCCTTTCCTCATCTTATTTAAACCAGGATTGTTTCAAGATCAAGAAAATTAATCTCAATAAACATAACTACACTCATTGTTTCTTGTGGTGGTAAAGTTATAAGCATTTTACTTCTCTAATGGTATATAGTTCTATTCCTCCATAGTCATTCGTTTATTTATTTCTTCATTCTTCTCAGAATTATGTACCAAACAAGACATTACAATGTTTCTGAGCAAGATGAAAAAATGATGCCTGTTGGATAAAGATGGCCATACTTATTCATTTACATTTGGTCTGTAACTGCTTTCACACTGTATCATCCATGTTGAATAATTGTTTTGAGATCTCATAGCTTTAAAAGCAAAAAAAAAATTTACTATCTAGACCTTTACAGAAAAAATTTGTTGATACTTGAACCAGGCATAGAGACTTGCTATGGAGTCTCAGACATGATTATTCAACACGGGACATAGTGTGAAATCATTCACAGACCATATGTAAATGAATAAGTGTGGCCAGCCTCAGCCAGTGAACGTCGTTTTCTGACCACTGGTCAGAAATCATCATAATGCCTTGCTCAGTGCATGTTTTTGAGTAGAATGAATGAATAAATGAATGAATAGCATGGAAGAACAAAACTGTACATCATTAGGAGAGTAAAATACTTAAAACTTTATGAGAAGCAGTGCTGGGTGTAATTATGTTTATTAAGATTATTTTCTATGATTTTGAAACTTAATCCTGGTTTAAATAGAAAGGAGGAAGGGAGCTCTTACTATTAATTCACTATAAAAATCTACTATTTAAATAGACAAATGGGCTGTTAAATTTCCTCTTTAGCAATATTATTTTGGTTGTGATGACCTGAAAGAAAGCAAGACAGAAAGGCCATATAGAGACTAATCAGTAATTCTTAAGAGAGAAAGTAAAGTTCTGATCTAAGGCAGTAGTAGTTAGAGTAGAGAAGAGGGTAGTTCTGAGATATATTAAGAAATAAAATCAACAGGTCTTTGTAAGTAATTAAATACAGGCTATGGATCATTAAAGAGTTGCTAAAAATGCCTCACTGGTTCCTGACTGGTGACTGAACAGGGAGATGGATGTTAAGATGGGTATGAGGATGACGAGAAGTCTTGGTGGCAGGAAAGGTAGATGGGGAAGATGATGTTTTGCATTTAAGTTGCCTGTGGGCAATGTGAAATGGGTATCTAGGTCTACTGGAAGGATTGGGTTGAAGACACAGATGAAAAACATTAACATGTACCATGTGAGCCCCCCAAAATAACTTCTAGTCCTAGTTCTTCTACCACCCAGCTGGATGATTTGGGACATGTCATTTCTTTCTGACCTCAGTTTCATCATCTGTAAATGGGTAGGTGTCAGACCAGAGGAATTGGGCAAAAGTTTTCTCTAAAGGCACAGATGGTAAATATTTTAGGCTTTGAAGGTCATATATATTCTCAGTTGTATATTGTCTTCCTCTTCCTTCTTTTTCTCTTCTTTGTTATTTTGTAACCCATTAAAATGTAAAACATTTTATATATAAAATCAGAACTAGAGTTTGCTCACTCCTGGACTAGATAATCTCCAAGATTATCAGCCATAAATAGCTTCGGTAAGATAATATGTGAGCTTCCCTGAAAAAAAGCAGTCTTCTTCCAGTATTTCAAATATATTTTTGATAGAAGCATGACATATATATATAGACAAGTGCACAAATCACAGGTGGGCATCTTGATGAATTTCTATGAAGCAAATGCACGCAGGTAACCACCATGCAAATCAGGAAACAGAATATTACCAGCGCCCCCAGGGGCTTCTCTTCCTCCTCTTCAAGGTCATCGCTTACCTCCTCTCCCTAAACACAGATGCTAGCCTGACTTTTAACAACATGGATTAGTTCTGTCTCTTAGTGTTGGGCTTTAACTCACATTATGTTTATAAGATTCACCCATGTTATTGCAGGTAGCAGTAATTTTCATTATTGTGTAATATTCTGTTATATTGATTTAATACAATTACTTTATCCATTCTATTACTGATATATATTTGGGTTGATATATAACTGTATACATTTCAATTGGAAATGGAATTACTTAGTTGTAGCAGTATGTGCACATTCAGCTTTTTAGATACTGTCAAACGGTGTTACAAACATGTTATGCCAATTTATACTGCCTCAAGCAATATACAGAAGGTCTAGTTGCTCTATCCTGTCACAACACTTGAGAATGTCAGTCTTTTTATTTTTAGCCATTCTGGCAGAAGTATAGGAATATATCATTGTAGATTTATCTGCATTTTACTGATGAATGAGACTGAGCATCTTTTTATATATTTATTTGTCATTTGAATTCCCTCTGGTATATTTTCTATTGGTTGTCTGCTGTAAAAGTTCTTAATATATTCTAGATATAAGCACTTTATCCCATCTATGTATATTGTATATATCTTCTCTCACTCTTTGACTTGTCTTTTTTTCATCCTGTTATAGTTATCTTTGATGATAGAAATCTCTAATTTTAATAGAGTCCAATTTATCAATCTTTTCTTTTGTGGTTAGCATTTTTTGTGTCCTGTTTAAGAATGTCCACTTTTTCCAGTGACATAAAAATATAATTCTGTTACTTTCTAGATGTTTCAATATTTTATCCATAACCATTACATATGCATTGCATCTGGAATTGACCTTTGTGTGCAGTGTGAGGTAAAGGAGTCAAGTGTTTTTCTCTTATGAATAACCAATTGACCCAGTGACATTTCCTAAAAAGACTCTCTCTGCACCTTATGCAGTGTTACATTCATTCTGTGTTGTGGCAATATATGTGTGTGTCTTTTACTGGAGCCTTCATTTTGTTCCATGAATTGTATACCCATGAATAAAGTATATCCCTCTACTCAGTCTCCTATAATTTCCTTTAAAATATTTTGTAATTTTCTCTATAGAGGTTTCACATATTTTTTGTTAGATTTAGTTCTAGATATTTGATGTCATTTGATGCTATTGCAAATGGCATCTTTTAAACTTTACATTGTTTCTGGAATATAGAAATATAATTAATTTTTATATATTGACTTTGCTGAATTTATTTGCTAATTCTAAGCCTAGTAATTTTTGAAAGCAGGATTTTATCTTCTCTACAATAAGTTTTATAACTACAATATATTAGTAAAGAAAATATTTTTCTGGGTAACTAAAATACGAAAAATTCCTGATTTTAACTTTCTTCCTGCCATCAGCAGTACAATGGTTTGGCATGTGAATGAGCCACAATTTAATTTCAAGGATTCACCCAACCCTAGATGTTCTTAGTACCCCTTATTGTCAGCAATTGTGGCACCTCATATGAAAATAAAGCAGTTCTAATCCAATTATAGTGTGACCTCAAATTATTAATACATATGTCTTTGCCTGCAGATATTCTTAATTTCAAGAGAAAACCACTTTGCATAATCACAAAATTTAATGATCAATAAAGCAAATAATGTTTTTTATTGTTTTTTGTTTTGTTATATTTCGCTTTTTTATTTTTTTATGGAATCTCCTCAGTGGAGAACATCAGGTAAATGACAATGACTACTGGTGAAATTTCATTTAGCTGGCTCACTCTTTTAGACACTGTGATCATGAAAGCAGACAGTTAAGATCAAAGAAGTCTTAGAGATATTCCA
Organism: Pteropus medius; assembly: GCF_902729225.1. Lineage (NCBI taxonomy): Eukaryota > Metazoa > Chordata > Mammalia > Chiroptera > Pteropodidae > Pteropus > Pteropus medius. The sequence continues at coordinate 8,052,892 of NW_024347791.1, forward strand.
TTCCAATACATTTCTTTTTTTACAAATGAGGAAATAAACCCCAATAGGTAGTGACTTCTTCTAAGTTGCAGAGTTGGTTAGCAATAGAGGCAGAATTACAAGATAGGTTTCTCAATTTCTAACCCAGTACCTTTCCATTAAACCACACTGTCCTCCAGGCTCAAGAAGAAGCTGCAAGAGAGGACCTATGTTTTGGAGGTAAGGTAAGATTTCCATGATATATAATGGTGGGAGTGGGGGAAAGAGACTAACATTTTTTAGGTATCTCCCACAGGCCAGGTAATAGTCAAGGCATTTTCCACACATTAGTTCATTTAGTCCTTTCAGAAATGTATAAGGTAGCTATTATTCTGACTTGTGGATGAAGCAATGAGTCAGTGAAGCGATGTGAAGTGGTTTGCACAAGATCACATGTCCAGAGCACTGCAACTCTAATCTAGAACTGCTTAACTCTAACCCATGAACTTTTCCTTCTGTTCAGAAGAGTTCTACAATATAAAAGGTTTTATTTTTTAAATACTGTCAAGAATGACCAGAATTACAACAAGCCAGGAATTGGCCAGCACCTCTATTGTTCAAAATGATTCAGTCAGCTGGAGATTTTGAGAATTCTGGGTTTGAGTCTCCATCCATCAATGGACTGTCTATTCACCTTGAGAGTCCATGGGATTATCTCTGGAACATGTGGCGGGACTCCAAAGTGATAATAGGATATCAGCTAGTTAGATGAGTTATGTTCTACTTCTATTATTTATCACTTCATATTACCCCCCATAAAACAGATTTAAAATGTATTTCACTAAATGAACACAAGATGAAATTCTATATTTAGGAAACACATATACCCACATACCTACATAAGCCACCTTCTTATTCTGAGTGAATTGAATTAATAAAGGATTTCCCTCAATGATCAGCTGTAGAATTATTTCTGTATAATACTGAGCCACAGTGCCATTTTATTCATTCATGCACACATTTATTACTTCAAGACATTTTTTATCGAGAGTAGTTATTATAAATCAGGCCCACTACTAAGTGTTGGGAGACCCAGATGTATAAGATACAATCTTTGTTTTGTAATTACTTGTAAATTGACAAGGAGACATGCAAGTAACATTTCACTAATCATGACCCAACTGATAGGTTCCCAAGAGAGGCATGTACAAAGGGCATGGGAACTCTGAGAAGAGACTGGTTATATCTGCTTGTGGGAGGAAGAGGCAGTGTCAGGAAAAAGTTTCACAAAGGAAGTAACCTTTAAATTGAGTCTTGAAGGAGGAGAATGATTTCACCAAGTATCTCTTACCTGAAGATGTTCACCTGCCTTTTCAATGGCTTCCCTGACCCTACCTTTGCCCTGACTCCATCCACATGGCAACTGGTCGATCTTTATGAAACAATTAAGACTGTATCTTCTTTGCTCAAGCTCTTTGATGGCTTCCCAGTGAAATCTAAATTCCTTTGACAGTCTTCAAGATCCTACATGATGTAGCTTTTGTCTGCCTTTCTTCTCGTTGCGCTCCAGTCCTAATTCCCACATCCCCCATCACTACATTTCAGTGACTATGATTTTCTTTATGTTTATGTATGAGTTCTTTCTGGGTCTTACAATTATACCAAAATGAATCTTTAGGCCTTCAAAATGTATATTGTTGAAAGAGGATCCAACACCATGAAACAAAGTCAAAGAATGTTTTCCTGCTTCTTGTCTCAGGGACTTTGCATTTTCTGTTTCTTCTACTTGGACTCCTCTGACTCTGATCTCTGTAAAATTGTGCCATTCTCTTCATTAGGATCTCAATTACTAAGAGGTCTTTCTCCATCATCTTAGCTCCAAACCTCCTGCTCACTTGCCTGAAACACATACACACAAACTTCTCTCTACTTCACTACCCTATTTTCCCCTCTCTCATTACTTTACTCAGTGCCAGGACCATTGTATTATTTGTTTTTCACACCCACTCTTCTTCACAGTTAGAATGTAAGCTCTTTCAGGTTCAGAACTATGATAATTTTTATTTCTTTTCCCCCCAGCACCTAGAATAGTGTTTGGCAAATAATAAATGATCAATTGAAGAAAGATAGAGCTTACAATAGAGTTCTTAAAGATGTTACTCTTGTTATCTAATTATATAACCAATTTGTTTTGTTGGTAGCAAAAGTTTTTGGGAGATAGTGCTAAAAATATTCAAACTGTTATGTAGCAACCTCTTGAGCCTTTCTTGTTTGAGATTACATCAGTTCACTGGAATGGTTGAAGAGACAGGAAACTGATTTTCCCCATGTGGATCAGTAAAAATTTTAAAGTAAATCTTGGCTTTTTGATTCTGTTTTTGTTGCAATGCCTCGATTTTAATAGCCAATTGCCCAGCCTTCCTGTAAATCATTTTAGGACATGGGTATGATGTATTTGGGGAACTGTCAAAATGTAAATTGATGTTGTCACAGGTTTTCAGCAGTCAATCCCTATGAAGCAGTAAAAGCCATGTTCATGGCTTAGGTGTCAGAAACTCCAATCAACACTCTGCTGAGTGCCTTGTAAACCTTAAAAGGCCTTTAACCAGCTTTAAACATCAACTTATGGTCGTATAACACTCCTATATAATCCCCAAAGAAATCATAACTCACATGGAAAGCTGCCCCTCCATTAATAAGATTATTGCAGGTCTTTTCTCTAGTACTGTGCCCTTTTAACGTTCTCAGAGCTGTTTATTATTCTTTTATGCCCCTATCCATAGTAGGAGAAGAGTCTGGTGATCTTTCACAATCTCCAGACTTGGGATAAGGAGAACAATATGAACATAAATTTTGGTTTGAAAGAATCATCCCAATGAGTATTCCCAGTCTCATTCACAGCTTCAAAGTAGATAAGAATTAATAGATAAAGCAGTTCAAGAGAATATTAAATGAACTAAGCTATCTAATGTGATCAGCAAAATCCTGATCACAGTAAGTGCTCAAGAAATGGTAACAATTAGCTATTGCTGCATCTACATTCTATCACTTAATCTGTGGTGTTAAAATTTGATCTGGTCTGTCTCCTATCAGACAGGAGACTAGAGGTTAGGAGATTGAATTCCTCAGCACTGGAAATTAGCAATGTGTCTGAAATATATTAGTCATTCAATTTATGCTTCCTGACTTAGAGTGCTGGCTTCTGGGTCTCACTCTATCACTGATTAGCTGTGAAACATTGGGTAACTTTGCTTAGCCTTACCAGGTCTCACTGTTCTCATTTGTAAGAGGAAGAGATTAGATTTTATGGTCTCTAAGGCCCTTTCCAAATCGGACATTCCATGGTTCTACTAACACAGTCCTATTAAGTAAGCTAAAGAGGATTATTAGAAACTGTTGTAGCCAAATTCCATTTCCCTTTGCCTGTTCTGACCATGTTCTCTACAATGGGGAATTATCCAAGCTAATTTCCAAGCATTGCAAGTGATTGTTTTGCTGTTATTAAGATTTCTCCCTAGTCTTTCAGAGTTTATGCCAACTCCCAAAACATGGTAGAAGTGGCTATGAACCAAATGTTACCCTAGTCACTTTGTCCCACTCTACTTCCTAACATCCTATGTATGGCTCATGGAGGTCCATGGTCTCAGTTAGTAAATAATTATTTAATGTTTAGTTAAACAATGGTTTGATTATTTTAAAAATGGTTTAATTCAGTTCGGCAAATAATTGTTGCATCTCTACTGTGTGCCAGCGACTGGTTAGATTCTATAGCTATAAATTAAATAAGAAAAATCAACATTTATTATGACTAAAGAATGCTATCTGCAGGATTGATACGTATTCTCAGCCATATTGAACATTTTTTCTTTTTTCCAGATTAAGAGAGCTAGATGCAGAGATCCAAGGTTAAACCAGTTGTCTCAAAATGAGTGAAACATAAATACAGGTCTCCTAGGTTCCAGATGATCACATATATAAATAATTAGCAAAGAGGCTTTTAATCCAATAAATGTTATTTTACTTCTCTACCTTGTTTAAGTTGACATCTAGAATTCATTCTGCATTTCTTTGCCACTCATCCTCCAAGTAATCTAGTCTGCCTTATTCATATTTCTGAATTTTAGTCACTTCTCTACATTCCAACCTAAAATGACCTTTAAGCTCCTATTATTTCTCTCCTTGCATTAATCTCCTAATTTTTTTCTATTGCCAGTCTTACCCGCCATTAATCTGCTTTCAATATTGAGGCTGGAGTGGTTTTTCTAAAGTTCAAATTTGTGCATTCCAACTACTTAAACCAGAGACAGTGAGGAAGGAACAGAGTCTGTAAATATTTAGAGATGTAGCAATCAGCAATTGGTGATTGAGTGCATTTCAAATAGAGGGGCAAAGTTATGAGGAAGACGGAGTCAAGAATGACTTACACTTTATAGCTTCATTAAATAGGTAGGTGGTGGTGGTGCCATCAGAAGAAAAAAAAATATAGGAAGAGTAGATTGGTGGGGATGATGGTGTAGGGAATGCTATGGCTCACTGACTAGGATTCCTCCAGTGGCTAGAAGTGTGGCTGCTGATGGCTCATTGTGAGACTCTCTCAAGAATGGTCACCATTAATTGCATCAGTTCCTCTCCCTCAGCTCACACCCATCCCTGCATGAGAGCTCCTTTTGAGCAAGTGATGGAGGAGGAAAAATACCAAACTAGATTCATGGTTGAGCAAACTCAGTATGTAGGTGCAAGCCAAAGAATTATCACTGCTACATAATAGCTACTCTCAGTGGTGGCCCTAAAAGATAGTAATGAGAGAAAATTCGCCCAATTGGCAGGATTTCAGGTGGTGCACTTGATCATCTACTTTGTGTAGAAAGAGCAGTGCTTGAGAAAAGGTTATTTATGGATTAATCAATAGTGGTAAATAGCTTGTCTCATTGGTCTAAGCCCTCGAAGAAGAGTATCTGGAAGATCAAAAACAAGAAGGTCTAGAGAAGAGGTACATGGGCTAATTTATGATGGTGAGCACAAAACACAAATAACTTGTACCATATGTTAAAGTCCATCAAAAAGTATCCACATAGAAGAGGCACTAAAAAACTGTATAGACAGAATGGCTTAACCAGTTGACATCAGTTATTGGCTACTCCAGTGATGGTATAATATGTACAAGAATAGAGTATGCTGGCAGGTATAGAAGCATGGGCTAACAGTGTAAGTTTACATGCTTCACATAATCTAGCTACCCTCATTGCTCAATTTCTAACCAGCCAATAACAGAGACTCAACATTAAAATCCCGATATGACACTATCCCTTAAGGGTAACAGCCAGTCACGTGGTGGCAAGTTAACTATATTGGACTCTTCTCACCCCGAAAGGGGTGACAATTCATTTAGACTAGAATGAACACAAATTCCAAATATAGGTTTACTTTTCATGTCCACAAAGCCTCAGTAAGCACCGCTATAAGATGGCTTAGAGTATTTGATCCACCAACCTAACATGATATTAGATGAAAGGATTCTCTATACAGTAGAGGAAGCATGGCAATCGGCAGATGGCTGTGTAATCCAATGGTTCTTTAACATATTGTACCACTTTGAAAATACCTAATACAGTAATGGCAGGCCTTTTGAAGGTACAGCTGAGGTACCAGCTTGCAGGTGACACCCAATAAGAATGGACTGCTGTGCTCCAGGACATAGTGTCCACTCTAAATCAAAAACAATTAAATGGAACTCTGTTTTCAGTAGGTAGAATACTTGGGTCTAGAAACCAACACACAGAAGAAGGAATGACCCCACTTACTATCATTCCCATTGGACCCCCCCAGCAATTTGTGCTTTCCAACACTCCTAATCTAGGTCGTTCAGGTCTAGAGAAGTCTGTTTCCAGAATCAGAAAGCTCCCCCAGGGGATGTAGCTTAAATCCCATTAAACTTTAAATTATGGCTGCCATCTAGTCACTTTAGTCTCCTGTGCCTAGAGAACTTCAGTCAAAGCCAACATACTGTCAGGGTTAATTATCCTGATTATAGAGGAGGTAGAGCTGCAGTTATACAATGGGCCAAGAAGGAGTACATTTGCCAACCAGTTGATCCGCTGGGGCATCTCTTGGGACTCCCCTATCTAATTTTGTCATCAAATGGATGGGAAAAAGCAGCCAAAGACTGAGAAGGACATGGTGACCAGAGGATGGTTTAAATCATCCTTCTAGGTAAGTCACATAGACTAGCAAAAATGCTAAGTGAAGAGAATTCAAAATTGGTAGAGAGAGGAGATGTTAAGTGTAGTTGTAGCATCAAGACCAAGCCAAGCAGGGGGGTTTATGATTTCATCTCACTAATCTTTTGTAAGTTTCCCCAAGATAAGAGACACACCAGAATCTTGGCATGGGGTATTTCCATACAAGAATAACTTATCAAAAGTGAAAAAGTCCAATATCTTAAGAGGCGAACTATATCTTGAGCTACACCTTTATACTGAGGCTCTCATTCTTATATCTGATGCACTCATTCTTATATCTGCCAGGAGCATTATCTGCTGATGGTCCACAGGTTCATCTCTCCCTAGGAATTATCTTCTGCTAAAAAAGTTGCCTCAACCCTGTACATTATTCCCTAGGGGTAGCCTATCTCCATTGACTGGTCAATGAGAAGACATAAAGCCTATCTCCTGTCCTTTAATTTCAGACAATTCTGAGGTTCTAGAAACCCCTATGGGATCATCTGCAGTTTTTGTTGCAACTGTCTTTTAGTTTAAATTCTCCTCTACTCAATCTTACCTCCCTCATTCTCATTTTTATGGGTGCTATTGCTGAGAGCACTTACCAATAAACTTCTTGCATGCAAATCTCCATCTAAGAGTATGTTCCAGGAAAACCAGTTTAAGACAGATGATGAGTTCAATTTAGGTTGAGGTGATTGTAGGACACCCAAATGGAGATTTCTAACAGGAATTTGAATACTGCATATTGAAACTCTAAGATGTTGGACTGAAGAAATAAATTTTGAAGAAATAAATTTTGAAATGATAGTTGAAACTATAAAATTAGACAAGATTATTCAGTGACAGTGCATAGAGTGGTAAGAGTAGTGGGCTGAGAACAGAATCTGAGGAAAACTCTAAAACAGAGGAAAAGGAGATAAGAAAAACCAAGAAGAAAAGGGCTGAGGGATAAGGCAATTTGGGGGTCATTGATGACCTTAGCAAAAGCCACTGTAGGAAAATTGTGGGGCTAGAAATAAGTGTGGTAAGCCAAGGAATGAATGAAAAGTGAGGAGGTGGTGATGGTGAGTACAGACCAGGGGTCAGAGATGAAAATATTCAGTTGGGCCAGACAGGTGTGGTAAATGGGTAAACTAAGATAGTTCATTCGATAATAAGTGTCCGGATCTAAATCTGTCAGGTAGCATAATATGCACGGGGTTTTAAATAGTGATGTGAGAGAAGGCAGTGTTAAAAAGAATAATTTTTGAATTCTTTGAAAATGAAGAAAATCTAACAAGAAAATGGAGCAAAGAGTAAGTAACAAAATATATGGTGGAATCATGGAAGAATTGTCCGAGATGATATTTAAACTTATCCCTGAATAAAAAGTTAGCTGTGAAAATATTGGGGAAAATGACATGCTAAGCCAAGGGAACATAGTAAATGCAAAGAACCTGAAGCGGAAATGAGCCTGGTATATTTGAGTGACAAAGAGGACAATGTGGCTGGGACTTGTTAGCAGGAGAAGGAAGTTATTGGTAGGAGATGATGTAGTAAAGCTAGGCAGGAGCCATTTTAATTTGAACTAGTTGGCCATGGTAAAGATCATGATAATTTGTGCTTTGGAAACCAAGTGTTCAGAAAGCCACAGGTCAAGTGCAAGAATAAATTATGCTGGAGATAACAGAAAGTGATGGGGACCATGGCAGAGTAGGCATCACTGCTCTAACTTAAAGGGGACAGTTGATGGTCAACATCATCTACTTAGCTCCACTTAAGAAGGTGGTCTCAGTTTCTCAATCTCCCAATTAAAAAAAAAAAAATCTGGAGTGTTAAATGAAATCTCCAATGTTTAAATGATGTCATTAAATTCTAATCTTGTTTATAAACACTGTGCTGGTTAAATGACATATCTGAAGGTGGGACTTAGCTCACAAGTTTCCAGTTTGCAAATCCTGATTCTCAACACTGTTCTTCTAGAATTAGATGAGAAGGTGAGACAGAGAATGGGAAGCAGGTAGCAGGATGAGATGGGGCCAAGAAAGGGTAAATTTAGAATAAGACAAGTTTATAGTCTAAGGAGTAGCCAGAAGTGAAGAGGACAGAAAGGAGCTGGATAGAAGGATACAGCAGATTTGTCAAGATCTTAGAAGAAGCAGAAAGGGGTAAAGACTCAGGACTGGGTGAAAGGATTGGCCTTAAATAAGAAGAAGACTGACCCATCTTCTAGAACAGGAGTTGACAAACTATAGCCCATAGGCCAAATTGGCTCATTGCTGTATTTGTAAAAGTCTTAGAGTTAAGAATGATCTTAACATTTTTAAGTAGTTGAAAAATAATCAAAAAGAATATTTTCTGACAGGAAAATTACACAAAATTCAAATGAGTATCCATAGAGTTTTACCAGCAAGCAGCCACGCCTGCTAATTTACATATTATCAATGGCTGTTTTCCCACTGCAGCAACAGAGATGAGCAGAATAGTCCACTAAGACTCAAATATTTACTCTCTGGACCTTTACAGAAGAGCTTTGCCAATCAAGAAAGGTGTGGTCACAGGCACATTGACATTATGCAGAGTTCATGTAAAATGGCAGCATAAGCACCCAGTTAAGCTGCAGCAGCTGAGCCTACTGAGCATCTCAGAAATTGTGGTAAGAAAGGGAGCTCCCGGGAGAGTCCCTCGTTAGATAATAACACAATAGCACGGAAACCTCCTAGGAAGGAAGGTGTGGGAGGAGATGTGTCAATCAGTGATGGGAGCCCAAATGTAGTATAAATTCCTGGGTGCTTTTGCTCTGAAGGAAGCCTCTAGAAAGGGAGGAAAAGTCAAAATCACATTCACTCTTTAATTTTTTTTTGTACATCACACCGGAAAAAGAGTCAACAAACAAACAAACTTTTGATCTAATCTCTTGGTGAACACTGAAAAACAATGTTTCTCAGTGTTGCCTGAAGACTATAGGCATTAAAGTCACTCAGGGTGCTTCCAGGTTTACTGAATTAGAACTTGCAGGGATGAGTTGGGAATATGCTAGTAAAAACAAGTGTCTTAAATGATTTTGAAGTACATTAAAATCTGTAGATTAATAAATAAAACAAACAAATAAAAATCAAGCAACAATAGCAACATTCAACATTTAAAAAATAAATTTCTATCAAATCTATTTGAACATGTAATACAAGTTGAAAGTAAACTTACATCTGAAAACCCCACTGAACAAGAGAATAAAGTAGACTATTGCACTGTTTTAAAGGTCTAGTCTAAACGTGGAAAATTACCATAAAGTTTGATAGAGTGGGAATAAGTGCAGGTAGAATGGAAAAGATAAGGTTTTCTGATTGATGTAACTAGTTAAAGTAATCAAAAGGATCAAACCAAGTCAGATGTGAAGAAATTAGTATAAAAAAATAGTGAAGGCATTTCTGGTAAAGATGGCAGAGTAAGTAAACGCTGTGGTGGCCTCCTCTCACAACCATATCAAAATTACAACTAAACTACAGAACAGCCATCATTGAGAGTCTCATGAAATTTAGATGAACAGAAGTCCTATAACTGGGACACACAGGAGGCCACCTGGAGACTGGTAGGAGGGGCGGAGACACAAAATGGGCTGGTCCCACATCCATGTGTAATGGTTGAGAATCAGGAGGGATGCCTTGGCTATGGAGATTCCCTAGAGAGGAGCATAGGGTCCTAGCTTCACATCAGATGACTCCCTAACCCACTGTTCTAGTACCGGAAAGAGAAGTCGCTGCAACTTCTGGCTATGAAAACCAGTGGAGATTGTAGCTGAGTAAGATGGACTGTTGAGGGAGTCACAGACTTTCCTTTTAAGGGCCTACATGTGGACTTACTCACTCTGGGCTCCCGTGCTGGGGCAGCAGCTGGAAGGTGCCAGAGACATATGGGGAAGAACTGAGTTGTCTGGCTTCAGAGAGAGGGCTGGTGGGGCAGCTTTCTCCCAGACAGAAGTGCTGGCCGAGGCCATTGTTCTTTTATTGAGCCCTCTCCAACCCAGCTTGCAGACCCAGGCAGCCACTATATCTGAGTCTCCAGCAAGGTGGTAAACGCTAGTCACCCTGTCCTGGTGACTCCTTGAGATCTCTGTCCCTCCCAACATGCAGGTCCACCCAAGCCACTTCCAGTGGATTTTCCACACAAACAACCTGTCTTACCTTATGTTGCAAACTTTCCTAAAATCTCTCAAAGGTTCACAAAACCTAAACAAGCAGCAGCTGGCCTCGGCATACCCTGTACCTCTCACTGAGCAGCCCCAAGCCTGCCAGCACTAGTGGCAGTCAGCCTCAGTTCCCAGCTTGGCCTCTTGAGGCACATTCAAGCTCAGCATGGGTGGCAGCTATCTTCAGATTTCTTGGTGGCCCCAGGCAGGACACAGGCTGTGGCTGAACTTAACCTGTGGCAGGGCCCCTACCAGGACACCCTGGCCTGTATGCTCAGTGGCCAACTTTGGTCTGAGCTGGATCACCACCCAGGGTCACATCTAAGAATGACACATTCAAAGGGCGGACAGGGCAGGCACAGAGAGAACCCTGCAAAAATGAATCTTGCTCTTTAAGGTCAGCCTCTGTACAACAGCTCCTCCACTGGTTATGGCCAGTCATCGCAACCAATCAGCCTGAGGGGTCAATCTCTCCCATTGATGAGCAAACAGCAATCAAGGCTCAACTACAACAGAAGGTCACACACAACCCATACAAGGGACATACCCGGAGCGCCTGGCTCAGGTGAGCAGGGAAGACTGTGCCACTGGGACCCACAGGACACTTACTACATAAGCCCACTCTTCTAAGACTGGGAGACACAGTAGCTCTACTTAATACATAGAACAAACATAAGTAGGCAGCCAAAATGGGAAGACAAAGAAATATGTCTCAAATAAAAGAACAAAGCTCCAGAAAAAGAACTAAACAAAATGAAGACAAGCAATCTATCAGATGCAGATTTCAAAACTATGGTTAGAAGGATGCTCAAAGAACTTAGAGGAAGAGTAGATGAACTCAGTGAGAACTTTAACAAAGAGATAGAAAACATAAGAATGGAGACAGAAAATATTAAAAAGAACCAGTCAGAAATGAAGACTACAATTACTGAAATAAAAAAATACATTAGATTGAATCAACAGTAGATTAGATGAAGCAGAGGACTGAATCAGCAATTTTGAGGATAAGGTAGCAGAAAACACCCAATCAGAACAGCAACAACAACAAAAAGAATAAAAAAAAAAGTGAGGATAGTTTAAGGGGCCTCTGGGACAATGTCAAGCATACCAACATTAGCATCATAGGGCTACCAGAAGAAGAGAGCAAGGAATTGAAAACCTATTTCAAGAAATAACGATGGAAAACATCCCTAACCTGGTGAAGGAAATAGATATACAAGCACAGGAAGCACAGAGAGATGAAACCAGAGAGGCCCACACCAAGACACATCGTAATTAAAATGCCAGAGGTTAAAGACAAAGAGAGAATCTTAAAAACAGCAAGAGAAAAGCATTTAGTTTCCTAAAAAGGAGTTCCCATTAGACTGTCAGCTAATTCCTCAAGAGAAACTTTGCAGACCAAAAAGGATTGGTAGGAAATATTCAAAGTGATGAAAAGCAAGGATCTACAACCAAGATTACTCTAGCCATCAAAGTTATCATTTAGAATCAAAGGACAGATAAAGAGCTTCCCAGACAAGAAAAAGCTAAAGGAGTTCATCACCACCAAGCAAGTTATTATAGGAACTGTTGGAGGAACTTCTGTAAGAAGAAGAAAAAGAAACAGAGTAAAAATATGAATAACAAAATAGTAATAACTATATATCTTGCAACAATTACTTTAAATGTAAAAGGATTAAACATTCCAATCAAAAGACATCAGGTGGCTGAATGGATAAGAAAACAAGCCCCTTACAT
>NW_024347791.1:8067472-8116021 GCF_902729225.1 Pteropus medius
CTTGGACGTCTTTAAATGATGAGGAAAATGATCTGTGAGAGTAGAACTCCATATTTAGTTAAACTATCATGTAAGAGTATGGGTAAAATAAAGATATTTTTTACAAGTAAAAAAGAAAACGTACTAGTCGCATACCTTAACAGAAAGATTTACTAAAGGCTGTAACACAGCCACGAGACACTGAACCTAGAAAGGACTGGGGAACAAGAAACAATGGAAAGCAAATAAGTATTGTCAGTGTGAGACTATCTAAATCTGAAGAGAATTTTTATAAAACTTTATTTGAACCAAACAGAGAATACACCTAGAAGAAAGTTCTCAACAGACTGAGATAAATGTTGCAGAGAATAACAGTTTGCATTTGAGATTAAGGAGAGAATGGAAGGAAGATTACATGGGAGAGTAAAGAGAGGATCAGATTACAGGACAGTTAAGATCGTGTGCTCTTTTGGGGGATCTGAAAGGGTGGCCAGGGATTAGGAGGAAGAGTCTGAAAGGAGGCATTTCAAAGGCGTGTTAACCTGGGGGCACAGAAACAGTGGACAGGGCTTTCTTAAGGCAAAGATAAGCCTTTTACTGAAGAGGTTATGTGCCTGCGGTCTGACTTCCCACCATGACCTGCCCAGTTAGGAATTTAATATCAAACCACCCTGTGAAGTTATTTTCTAGAGAACCCCTTTTTCACCCACAGTATCAATCACAAAACAATGATATATTATTTCTTATTTTGGGGGGAGGGGAGGTAGATGAGCAATGTTAAAAATCTAGTGAAGATTTTCTTTCCAAATTTTCTAACATTGTTCATTAATTAAATTATGTTCCTGTTTATTCACTAAAATATCATCATCATATATTAAATTCATAGATACATGATTTATTTTGGACTGCCTATTATCTTCATGGTAAGCGATTTGCCTTGTGGCAAACCAGTACCATACTATTTTGATGATGGTAGCTCTATATATATTTTAAAATCTGTTTGAGAAATTTCACCCTTTTGATTTTTTCAAAAATTGTCTTGGCTGCTTTTATTATTCATGCTTGAAACTTATGGTCAGCATATTTTCTTTATAAAAAGCTACCTAGTAAATATTCTAGGCTTTGAGGGCATGTAGTTTCTGTCATAACTACTCCACTCTGTCACTATAGCATTAAAGAAGTCATACATGATATGTAAATGAATGGGTGTGGCTGCACAAAGCTTTATTTACAAAGCAGGAAATAGGCTGGATTTGGCTGGTGGGCAGTAGTTTTCCCTATTTTAAACCATTTCTTCTAATTTATTTTCAATACTAACCTGTCTTTGCCATATTCCTTGTGGGTTCTGCTTTCAGGGTTTGTTACTTTAATTGTATGTCAGTTTTCCATATGATCTTGGATATCTCGCTACTATAATACCATCATATGACTTTGGAAGTCTATGTGTGAGACTTACCTAGTTGAGGGAAGGGACAATTCCTCCCTGGGCCTATGACTCCAAGAGTGTTTAATACAGAGCAGGTGCTCGAAGAACACTGTCAGAAGAAGGTACAGAGAAGGAATGTGGAATCTATTCTAACTCTTTTGTTCATTACTATGGAAAAATACTTGCTCATATTTATAAAATAAGTTAATGACAAAATGGAGAGACAAGTAAAAAGACAATTGTAGTACAGAGAACTAAGGACTGGGCTGAAATTAACACAGGAGCTCTATGGAAGCTCATGCTTTGCATGTGGAAGTCATACTTAAGCAAAGATCTAAAAGATGAACAGGAATTGGCCAGGCAAGGGAGAAAAAAAGAAGGAAGAATGTTCCAGAAAGAAGGGAAGGCACACATAAAGGCTTAGAGGTTCTGAGAGAGAGGTTGGCCTTTCTGCCATAGTTCAGTGGGGTTGGAGCTTGGGGTAAGAGGTGAGATGGAGAGAGAAGCAAAGGGTAGATAAAATAATAGATTCAAGAGAGGTAAGGGGTAAGGAACAACCTGTAACTGAAATCTAGGAACGACTCTTTTACCCAGCAGACATTTCTCAAGCTGAGCAGGCCAAGCTTCTGGATGAAGTAAATAAGAGAATCGTATCTAAGCACTGAAAGATACTAGTCTTGGGCAAATTGTGATCAGTCCGATGCAGGAGAATAGGTTGAAACCTTGGTGTAGGGGGCCAGAGAAAGAACAGCCAGTTGGCCAGTTGAAAACATCTGCTCACAACTATAAGGAGAACAAAGGGAGGAGGAGCGCACACACACCCAGGAGCTCGCCTGCCAAACTGTCATCAGTGTGGGATTCTCTTGTTTCTGCTCGTACTTTTCGGATCAAACACACAGCAGCAACACGATGTGCTCTTTGGGGCAGAGAAAGGTTTTAGCTTTTGGGGGCTGGGGCAGGGAATGGAAGAATAAGAACATCTGCTCTGTGAAGACACTTGAAAAGTAATCTTTTAATTGCTTGGGGAAAACATCTGGGCCACACACCCCAGACCACCAGTGCTGTGGTAAATGAAGAAAGATTGGGGGAATTGATGAGGAAGGAGGCAGAGTGGATGCAGAGTCAGCTGTAAGCTAAAGAGGAATGATGTGGGCTCAGGGAAAGTGGTGTGGCCCCTCTGGAAAGGTCAGTCACTTGAGGACTTGCTCACACAAGGACCAAACGGAGATGAAATTTTCACCCACTGAGCTCACTGAAAAGGCTCACTTGGCCCATGCCACTTGGGAAACCATCCTCAATCCTTCAGTCTTCAGTGTGCTAAAAAATCAAGCAATGAACAGGTACTATGAGAAGGAAAGAATAAAGCTGAAGATCTCATTCACTTCTAGGAAGGTGCATGTGGACAGGGAAGAAAGGAGCCAGAGTAATTTTTGAGGTTGATAGACAGGGCTCTTGAATAAGGCATGTTTCTCATGCCTTAGTCTCCATCTCTGGTCAACCCATTAATCTGGGAAATTCAACTTGAATTATGTACAGTGGATTAGACCATCAGAGGTTTTCTTCAATTATTCTACCAACAAGTATATTATTGAGTTTCTATCCCTTTTGTTTGTTTGTTTGTTTTAAGGACTATGAAAGGCTTTGGAGCCAATCAAGGCAAATAACTTTTAGTAACTAAGAGTTATATAAAGTTTTCAACTTTCAAAATCTGGGGGTTGAGGAAAATGACATACAGAAAAGTAAAATGACTTTCTAGGATCACATGATTGGTAAGGGAGTATGATCCTGGATAGATTAGGTTTTCTGACTTTAATTTTTTTTCTGTAAGCTCATGTTTTCTTTCCAATGTAAAAAGGAAAAAAAAAACAACATAAAAATCTCTCTTGTTGGAAAGGTAAGATGGCCAAGCAGGGAACAAAATGTTTGTTTCAAACCATGTGCCCATTCAACACCAGGAAAAGAGAGAGACCAGTGGGGAGACTAGAAGGGAGGAAAGGTTCTTCTTGGGGAAAGGAATTTGGATAAGGGGTATAGGGCTGGTTTTCTCCTACATCTGAATAAGCTCTAATTCAGACACATTTCTGTGCTCTAATGTCTCATTTCTGAAAATCCAAAGTGAAACAATAGGGTACCTCTACATACCTGGGGCCCATAGCAGTTGTAGGAAGTAAGGGCTGCAAAAAAAAATTCTTGGGGCTAGCGAAAGCCATAGACATAGTTTATTTGATCTTGTGTAATCACTGAAGCGAGACAGTATGTTAGGTAGGTTCTTCACGTCTTCATAACAACTTCCTAAGGCATTAGCTTCCTCGCTATGAAAACTGAGGCTCAGAGAGGGCACGCATCTAGTGAGTAGAAATCTAAAAATCTCCAGTCTTATCATGTCACAAATGCTTGGTATGTTAGGGGTCCACAACTGGCCTCACCTTTGTCCAGCTTTGTTCATTGCATGTGGCTTATTATTACAGAAATGCAAGCTTGAGTAACATCACATAATGTCACCCACACATTACCCTGTTTCTCTACCCAACATTTTATATGTGACAAATTAAATTGTCATAAAATGATTTAAATAAATCAACAAATGGCAGCAGAAGTAAGCCCCAAAACAAGCCCCAAAAGGGTAGCCTGGTAATATCCAAACCTGGTTAAGTATTGCTCTGTTCATTGCAGCTGCTGATACAGATAGTTGGGAATGCAAGGATCTGAAATCAGAGTGAGGGTCAGAGAACAGATCTGGGTGTAGGAGCTGCGAAGGAGTTCAGTATCATGTGCAGAACAGTATCTTGAATGAACGGCAATAGACAACAGGTGGTAGGTCAGTAAAGCAATGGGCATCAAAGAGGTCCAAGGCAAGGCACAGCATGTTCTGACCCATAGAAGGGACATATTGAATGGGAATGTTGGAAACAATGCATACGTGAACTTGCCTGACTGAAGGACAGAACTTCTGCCTAGGCACATACAGCCTCCAAGGAGACACATTTAGAGTAAGAAAAGAGAAGAATTCACAGAATACCAGAGCAGGCCATGCCAGGAAACTCAGGTAGACAGGCAGAGGCAGATGGCACCTGGAGAGCAGAGGCTCACCTACACAGGCAGTGATTCTAGTTCTTGGGATGTGATTGGAAATGATGCAAGACCTGCGGTGTGGTTGGAAAGGATAGCAAGGCAAAGGCTCACACACAAGAACAAGATAGGAATTCAATTCCCAAGAAGAGAATATAAGTCTACTTCTACCTGAATTTAACCTATTCCTAAAAACCTGTTGGGGAGCAAATGTTCAGACAGTGGAAACCTATTTTAAAAGAGAATAATAATAATAATAAATTTGTGTCTTGCTTTAAACCCGAACAATATCCTGAAACATCTCTAAGACATATTGCAGTCCCCTAAGGATTTCTGCACAAATAAGCCATCACTACTTTAATTTTTCTCTTTTATTGTGAATAGAAAAAATTTTATGCATAGTACATGAGGACAAAAATATGATAAACGTATATTTTTTATGGAGTCACCTCTCTCAATGTAGCTTATACCTTCCAATCTTTCTTGCAATGAATGGACTTTCCAAAGCATCTGAGGGTCACCAACTTTCTTTATAAGCTTTTCCATTTTCTTAAGAGACAATATCACTTAACGTGGTGAAGATGACAGTGATAATGCAAAACATTAAGATAATAAAATGTAATTATATTAGAACAGTTGAGACACAATTGGAACTCCTGTATCCAGGGATCAATCTTCAAATATTCAAACTTGAACAGAATGAGTAATCATGGACTTTTATCATGAAGTAGACACTTCATTGCCTCCAGTGCACAGGGGAAAAAACAGGTGAGATGGCTAATGAATGTAAGAGCCCGAGGTGAAACAAGATCTGTAGGACCAAAAGACTGCAATGAATGCTAGACTTTCCCCTTGAGAACTACACAACGCTAACTCTAATTAGTTAATAAGCATTTGATACCTGGGTTAGTTTTACTCAACCTTGAGGGATATAAAGCACCATCGAAGGCAGGGACTGGCTCATTTTTCTATAAAAGGCCAAACAGTAAAGAGTTTAGGTTTTGTGGGCTATGCATCTTCTGTTGTGTCCGCTCTATTTTTATAGATGGAAAGTAACCACAGACAAAAGATAAACAAATGGATGTGGCTGAGCTCCAATAAGACTGAATTTATAGAGGCAAGCAGAAGGTTGGATTTAACCTGTGGGCCATAGTTTTCTGACTTCTAAAAATTCTCTGATACCTACAAATTTATTTTAGTATCCTTAGTATCAATGGACTTGAGTTTTAAAAATTCTGATTTGAGAAAACTCTTATCCCATGAACAAACTTTTGATTTGTCAGTGAAAAAAAAATATTTTTCTTTATAACTGATCAAATCGTTTTTTTTCTCTCCAAGATTATCTTTGAATGAAAGAAACAATTAAAAATTCTCCTATAACCTAAGAATTCCTAGTGTCCCTCTGACCACAGCTGAAGAAGCACTGTCCTCAGTAATTTCTACCCTCCCACCTTCTCTCTGGGAGAATGGGAAGGATGAGAGTGGGAACATACAAGACACAGACTGGCTTTGTCATCATTAGGATGCATAAGGCTTGGGATCTGTACCAGAGTGTACAATACTCCAATGAGAAGATCAGAGAATTTTCCATCCATCGTTTATAGTTTTTTTTGTTTTGTTTTGTTTGTTTGTTTGTTTTTTGCTTTCACCACACCCCATTCCCATCAGAGTTAAGGAGTTCTGATAATAATCAGGTATCAGATGCAAGTTCCTTTTAAAAGGAACCAGAGTTTGTTTGCCTGGTAGGTTTAAGGAGTTACATTAAACTTTTTACAGTAGAACCTCAGCCCCATTCTTTACAATTGCCCCATAATGATGCTTACAGTCCTTCTGGCCATTCTTGCTGAGCCATACACTTCCCATCCATAAGGGCAATACTGATAATCCTGTACCAACCCCTTCTGCAATTACCTTTCAGATTGTGGGTCTTGGGCCCTGCTTGGTTTCAGACCTCTGATCTCCCCTCTTCCTTATTCTGATTCCACTTTTCCACCTTTGTATCTAACTTTGCCCTACCTTAGAAAAATAAGTGCTCAATAACTGATAACTGTCCTTATGAGAATGCTTCAAAAAGCATTTAAGACTCCAAACTCCTTGGTTGTTAAAACAAGACTTCTTCAGTCATACCTTCCATCCCCTTGAACCTCAAATTCCATTGTTCTTTTCTCATCCTCCTTTTCTTTCTCTACACATTTGCCTTAAGACATCATTAATGTCATATCACCCTTTGATCGGGTAGGACTTTTCACCATTTTGTGCCCTTGGGTCGGTTGCTTCAGTCTAGAATGCCATTCTCAACCCTCCTGCCATTTTTTCACTTGGCCAACCCCTACTCATTCTTCAAGACACAGCTCATGTATTGCTTCATTTCTGAAGTTTTTCCTGGCTACCTGGGCCAAAGTTGGTTACCACTTATGGTGTTCCCAAAACATTTTGTTCATATTCTTATCCTAGCACTCTCTACATGATATTGTAAGTAATCAATTTACCATAAGTTCCAAGAGCACAGAGATGTATCTTATTCATCTCTGTATTTTCCAGTTCCTAGTGCCTGGTAAGACAGAGCAGTGAGTATGCACTACTTGATTGAATGAATGAATATCTTGATCGCTGAGACTGTGCTTATGTGGAAACTCTATTAAGGTCACAAGAACCAGTATTCCACTATTCATCTTGGAACCAATCCTTTATTTGAAGTCTTTGTCTGATATTAATACACTTGTTCCAGCTCTCTTTTTATCACTATTTGCATAGCATATATTTTCTACCCTTTTACTTTTAACCTATCCATATCATTATATTTAAAGTGAATTTCTTGATAGTATATAGCTGTGTTTTTTTTTTTATTAAATCCACTTCTATCCTGTATTTGATTTAGATTTAATGCAACTATTGATATGGTTGGCTTTATGTCTCTCACTTTATCGTTTGTTTTATGTTAGCCCCATCTAGTTTTTATTCTTCTGTTTCTCCTTTCCTCCTTTTTATAATTAAAAATTTTTTTTTATGATTTCATCTGAATTTTTCTAGTGGCTTCCTGGATATGTCTCTTTGTGGTTTATTTTTAGTGGTTGTTCTGTAGATTACAATATTCATGCATAATCTTTCATAGTATGCTTACAGTTAAATTTTTACAACTTCAAGTAAAACATATAAGCCTTACAACCAAATATATGTCTTTAGTTTCCTCTTTCATGGATAGCTGTCATATGTATTACATTTACATATATTGAAAATTCCATCAGACAATGTTATAAATTTTTCCTTTCAATGATCATACCACTTTTTAAAGAATTTTAACATGAGGAAAAAATGTCTATTATTCTTATCCAGCTATTTGCCATTTTTGTTGCTCTTTCTTCATTCCTGAAGTTTCAGGTTTCCGGTATAATTTTCCTGCAGCCTGAAGAACTTACTGTAGCATTTATTTTTAGAGTAGGTCTGCTGGTGACAAATTCTCTCAGTCAGTTTTTCCTCATCTGAAAAAGCTTTCATTTTGTTTTCATTCCTGAAGGATATTTTTGCTGGATATTGAATTCTGGATTGATAGTTCTTTCCTTTCAGCACTTTAAAGATGTTGTTCCACTCTCTTAAAATCTCTGTGGTTTTTGATGAAAATTTCACAGTTGTTTGAATTCTTGTTCTCCTAACTTTTATATTTAAAAGATGCTGAAATTTGAGGTGGTTTGCTACACAGCAATAGAAAATAAAAAGACTTTCAAACTCTATATTTGGGTGACACTGAATTTCATTTAGTTCTTTGAAACTCATTCACTTTCTTTGTTCTGGAACTTTACACATGTTTCCTCTTTGTGAGAACTACACCCTCGCACACATATGGACTCCATTGCATGCTCACAAGTGTGCCATATTACCTACTCATCTTTCAGGTTTCAGGTTAACTATTTCTCCCTCCAAAAGGAGCTTCCTTGACCCTTCCACCTCCTGTATTCCATAAGTCTAGATTAAAAGCCCCTTGTACACATTTCAATCGCCCGAACTATGCTTTCCATATCAGAGCTCTTAAAATGAAACATGTATTGAGTACATACTAGGCCTTGTTCTAAATGTTTTGCAAGACTCTATGAAGCAATCCTGTTATTGCTCCTAATTTTCCCAATGAGAAAACTGAAGAACAGAATGGCTCATTTACTTGCCCTTAATCACAGAGTATAGTTAATTCATGCAGTCTGGCCTCAGAACCATGTTCTTAGCCACTATTTTAAGCTGCTTCCAATTTACCCCACTGTGTTACAGAAATCTTTATACTGTTCTATATAGCTAACAAGAGTTCGAGCTTTATAAAGAAAAGGACTACATTTATTTTGTTCATTTTTGATATCCTTAATGCTTACTTAGCCTAATCCATAACACGCAGATGGTAATCATTATTTATTGACTACATTATTTATTGGCATCAAGACACTGTATTTTTTTCCTCACATTATATGCATGTATTGTCTGTATACTTTGAGATGCTAGAGGTCAGGGACTTTCGATGTTCATCCATCTATCTCTAGATTCAGAATCTAAAATATGGTAAATTCTCAATAAATATTTTATGAATGCATGAATATTGAGTGAAGAGAAAATGTGTAGTACAGAAGGTTAACATGTCTTATGGATCAAAAAAAGTGCAGAGGCCCAACTTAGGGAAGCCAGGAACTCAACATCAATGGAAGAGAAATAAATATAAGTGCAGAAAAATAAGGATGAAGACTTCTGGAATCACTACTCTAGCAAAGATTATAAAACTCACTAGTAATCCAAGAAATGGGATTTAAAATAAGAATATATCACTTTGGTCTATGAAATTATCAAACTGAAATTAATAATATACAATGGTAGCAAGGGTGTAGTAAAATATCACTAACGTTATCATGCTTGTGGAGATTTAAATTGGTATATTTGTATCAATATTCATTAAAATATTTATAGAATAGAGACTCTGATTTCTTTTATGGGAATCTATTCTTAAAGAAATCATGAGAAATATGGACAAAGACGTAGGTGCCTATGTTAGTTACAATGGTTAAAAATATCAGAATCAACCAAAATTATATAGTCATTAAATTTTTTGTATAGAAAGTCGTGGAGACATGCTTACCATATATATATACATACAAAAAAAAAACTGAAAGAAAATATTCCAAAATGTCAACAGTGATTAACTCTGGGTGATAGAATTATGAGTGATTTGATTTTTCATTTTTATACTTCTCTGTATTTTTCACTTTTTCAACCATTGGCATGTATTTTTCTTTAATCAGATGAAAACAATAAATGTTACCAAAAACTGCAAACTAAGTTCGCAGCTGACCACAAGGCTCATCATAAATACACAAGCTGGAGCAAGCCATTTCAAGAAAACAGACCCAATAACTGACAGGGTGGTGGGAAAACATACAAGCCAAAGGCCCTTCTCCTTCAGCAAAGTAAAGATTATGTTGCTAAAGACACCCTGGGAAAGCAGTGCAAACGTCAAGGAACACAAGGATCCAAGAGTTGTTGGAAAGAGAACATATAGGTTTACATCTGCCTATTAAATATGTCTTGGAGGAAACTTTAAAGCAAATAAATCTCAGCTCTCCAGTGGTCGAAGTGAACTGCCAATCCACAGCCAGAGCCAATTCAAGCTTTGGACCCCTGACTTGAAGGTTCTTAGTGAGAAGGGAATTGGAGACCTAAAAACTTAATTCATAGCCCATACCTCTTCATGTGCACTTTGTTTGACCAGCACCCTACTGAGGGCCTGCTTGGATGATAGTTTCAGGCTGTTGACCTACCTCCCCAATATTCTGATTGTGTCTTGTCACTAGACATTTAGGAGATGATGCAAGAGCTATCTCCACCCTTATCTTTGAATTGTCCTGAAGGAAACTAACATATTTCCACACATCAAAGCCTAATGCATAAAGAAAAGTCAGAATTTCATTTCTTCTTGAGCATGTAATGCACTCTGACTATGCCATGGATATACTTTTTTACAATTATATTGTAAGAACAATGTTAAGTATAATAGACACTTAGACATTAGACCTCTTTATTTTCCCATGGTATCAAGCCAGGTCCTGGGAAATACTTTATCCAAGTAATAGGAGATGATAAATAAATATTCACTGATTGACTGACTGATTGATGGTTTTCCATTTTCTACAGATGTGGTGGAAAATGCATTCATTGAATTGGAGTTGCCATTTCTCCTCCAACACCATCAGTGGACATCAAAAATTGTCCATAATACTTTCTCTGAAATGCAAAAGGAACTTTATAAAGCTTCGCAAACAGTGCTTGAATCAGACACTACCAGTGTATTGGCACACAGATGGAAGTCAGTTCTACAGGATAATGGCCAAACTTCTTAAGCCCCAACAATCTGACCAAAGCATGTATCCCATAACAGGACCACCCACCTGCCTCCCTGTCAGTCCCCAAACAATCACCACACTTTCTTGCCTCAGCCCCCAAGTTAAATCTTGTTTCTGTACTTAGCAGCTTGCTTTTAGCTCAGTTGTAGCATTTATTTAATTCAACCTTGAAGTCCTAGTCTTATCCAAGACAGCATCCATCTTCAAGAATCAAAATTCCTTTCTTTAACATGAAAACTTTCATGGATCCCCTTATAACATAGGGCAGAGACTATATCTGTTTTAACCACACCTGTAACTCCAGTATTAAACACAGTGCCTGTCCACATAGTAGGTGCTTGGTAAACATTTATTAATGAACAAATGATATATATTAATTGAAAAGTATATAGTACCCAAAGGCTACTATGAATTGATATTTTCTCATGAATTTGCATTTTAAAAATTACATCAACCCCTACATATCTTTTAAAAAAAATAATCAGATTTGACATGGTAAACTTTCTCTTTAGGAGTGTTTTCTGATTGTTAAAATACTTAAAACACTTTAATGTACCTATGTTATTCAGAGATTGCTAACATCCAAAGACTTCGAAGACAATAAAACAGACTGAATACCAAACTTAGACCAAACATAATTTCAATTTTCTTTGATGATTCAGAAGGCACTTCGTGATAAAGCAATACTCTAGGGCCATCATTATGCATCACTAACTCTTCCCAGCAATAATTGTTAATAGAAGTTTCTGGTAGTTAAAGGCCATATTAACAAGCTGTTCCAGCCTTTGGAGCCCATGTGTGCACAGACTCTGCCAGTCCCAGCCTGAATCAAGTATTTCTTGATTCTATTGCCTTTAGTGTTTTCCCAGTAGAATAATTCAAAGTCTAATTGCATTTGGGGGAATTTCAGTTGGTCTCCAACACAGCCAGTTTCTAAATCCACCTCCACATAATAAGATGTCAATGATTCATCATATTACGATTGGCATTGGACAGTAATTCCAGGCTCTACTTTTTGTGACTATGTGTGGCCTTAAGAAAGTCACTTAACTTCTCTCTTGTGTACTTCTCTCATTTTTTTATTTTAAATTCTTTGTTATTGCTATTATAATTATAATTATCATAATCTCCCCCTTATCTTTTAATGGAGATCATCATAGTATCTACCTCATGGTATTATTGTAAGGGTCACACATATTGAAAATACTTCCCAGATAATAGCTGCTCAGAGAGAACACACCTATTATTATTATTGTGATGTTGTTTATTCTCTGCCCACTACTGAATAAAACTCTCAACCAAAAAGCATCATCTCCTACCCACCTATGCACCTTATTTATACAATTTATTCAGCATTTATTTTGAGTGCCTACTGTGCTCCATTCTCTGAGTCAGGCATCAGAAAAATAAAGGTAAAGGAGACTTAGTATCTGCTCTAGAGGAGCTCATAGTCTAATGAGAGAGACAGTTATGAAACAATACTGTACATGCATATCTATTAACAGGAACAAGGCTGGATTGACCAGACTCAAGAAAAACCTTCTTTGGAAATGTCACCTGTGTAGAGTCTGAACAAGAAGACGGGGACAAAGAGGGGTGATAAGCAGTTATTGGGAAGAGGGCATTTCAGGTAAAAGGAAGACTTAAACACAGAGAAGAAAGAAAGAGCATGGGTTTGTTTGGGGAGGATGGGGACTTCTGATGGTTCAGAATTACTGGAATATAAAGTATAGGGCAAGGAGTGGTAAGAAGGAAGATGGGAGTGGTAGGCAGGGACTAGGTCACAGAGGGAATTTTAGATCATGAGCCACTGAAGACTTGAAAGCAAACAGACTTGCACCATAAAAGCAGCATCTCTCACTGCATCATTGTCAGAGTTCTCCTTCCCTTTAGCAGGATTCTAAGGATAGAATAAGGTGGAACCATGGCACTTTGCTCAAGGCAGGAGGCATAGAAAACAGTTTGCTCCTGAACTAATGAATGCTTGCAGTAAGTCTTTGGGAGTGGATTGGCTTTGGTTTAAAACTCTTAAGAATGGAGGACTCATGAAATGTTCATTTGACCTGAATGTCCTCCCTTTTTCCCCAGTTAAGCCCAAAAGCTGGTCAGATAAATAAGCATGTTTAGGTAGTGCATGTCTAGATTTTCGGAGAAGTCCAGAAGAGACTCCTTGCTTCACAGAAGCTATGAGTGAACGCCTGGCCTTTATCCATCCACATCAGTTGTATTTAAAGCCATCACATCAGAACCTCCTCTGGGTTTAGGCTGTGGTCAGCAGAAAGCCAGGAACCCATGCTTACAGACTAGCAAGTCTGTTATGCTCACAGGTGCCTTACAGGCCCACAACCCTAGCCTTGTAGCCTTGTATTCCAAGAAGTTCAGCATCCCCACAGCTCAGCCAATTTTGGACATAAATGTCCCAAAATCAGCAAATAAATGCTGTACTGTGGCCAAGGCAACAGCAGCTGCTTCTGAGAACATAATGGGGTAAAGAAGGGACACAAAATGCTTTCCTAAATTCTTTCTACAGAAAACTGGAATAAAATTAATTAAAACTCGAATGCTAAATCCTTTATGGTTAATAACCCTTAACAAAAGTTATATACACCCTGTATTTATGCAAAGTAATGTGGAAAATTGAGTTCTTGATCTACATGATTTCAGTCAAAATTTTTTTTAACACATTCACTTAAAATGTTTGGGTAATTGAGAGGAAAAGTCATTTACCATTTGCATTATCTGAAATTCTCCATATCACTGAACTACGTAGGCACAAATCTGAAGTGCATTTATCCAAGAAATGCTGCTTAAAGTAAAAACCTGAACATTTGAGGGGAGGAATGGACTCCCTTGACACAGTTCAAGATATTTTAAAAAATAGCTTCAGAAAAATCAACAGGAAATGAAAGGGTGATATGAAATGCTTTTAACTTTACTGTCATTCTTGAGTATGTACAGATCTCCCCATCTCCATGAAGCAGAAATGTGCTCCCTCAAACTCAAAGCAAAATCAAAACCTGAATGATCACATTTAAATCCTATTTAATCTGGAAGAATGTGAGCAATGTGCCTGCCAGGCCATCAATAATGAATCTGGTCACTTGGGCCTAGAGTAAGAAAGTCATCCAAAATTGAACAAGGATGGAGCCTTTGAAGGTGGCCCTGATGGAGCCTGTCACAATATGTTAAGGATGTCAGCAGCATTTCTCCAAAAGACGCCAAGGCACAAACGTATTTGAATTTTCAGAGAACAGATAATCCAACTGAGTGACATCAGCTCAAAGACTATAAGAATGAAAGCCAGGATATTAGCCATTGTTTTCCTCCTTAGTGTCCTGGGTCATTCATTTTTTTCTCAATACTTAGTAAAATTTCAAAGCATCAAAAACAGGCATCATCTGTGGACAGTTGTCCAGGCACTGAGGGGGTATCGTGATGGTACAAATTATCTGGTCTTCTTGTGTCTTTTCCATATTTAAACTGCCCAGTAATACACTTACTCAACCATATACATACACACCAAACAATACTGTTTTAATTATTTTAAAGCTTGTTAATGGATTATACCAAAGTATAATTTAAAAAAATTTTTTTTGGTCATCTACAGTCTGTAGGGACAGTCAGATTGGGCCTTCAGATATTTGGCACCTCCACAGTTTTCTTTACACCAGATCTCAATACTAAATAATGTTCACTGATATTCTATTTGCCTCCTGTGGTTAAGTTTGTCCAACCGTACTGGAAGTTCCTAGAAGGCAGACTGGGGTTCTATTCTTTGCTTGTCTTCTGCATAGAAAAATACTGGTTATGGAATGTGTTCAACAAAAATTATATGTGAGCTGATTGCTACACATAAAAACGTGTTTATTTATGACATGACCTGACATGTGGTTTATGACATTGCCCAACAAGATAAATTAATTAAACAAGACAAAGGGTTTAACGGTGGCTTTTGTAACTAAGAAGGTGGTATTTTGTGAGTAATAATACATCCTCAGTGAAGAAGAAACTTGGCCAAGGTCACTGTTGCTACGAGCCCTAATACAGTTCGTGCCATACTCCTAGATCATTACGAAAAGACCTAGAGCTCAGAGCTCAATTTCTAAGAAGTGAGCACAGGGGCCTTCTCTGTTCTACAGAAACAATTTATATTTTCTATCTGTCAGTTTTGGCACATTTTACTATGAGAATGCAAGTTCTGAAATCCCAGAAGAGGCCAGAAGATCACTAAGCTAATCGACAAAGCAGAGCTGGCTTTGGTACATACAAGGGGATATATCCCAGGGAATTCTGCAAAACTTGAATATATGGAGTAAGCAGCTCTGGTGATTTTGAAGAGGCCAAGGGAAACAAATGAGGCTTTTTGGGGGGTTATATAAAATGAGACTACGTCAGAGACATAAATCACTGGAGGAAACATTTCAAATCCAAGGTAAACTATAGCTAAATGTTCTCTGTCTGGACGGCTTGCCCTCTAGATCTGAATATACCCAAGGTCAAATGGAGACCAAGGTCAGAGACAGAACCTGGAATAGAATCCTTAATTCTCAGTTGGCAGGGTATAGCTCCAGGGTATAGCTTAGGCTAAGGGTTACACCTAAGGCCAGAAATCTGTAAGCCTTGAATAAAATGATACCAGTTCATTGAAATCATATAAATCCCATCTTTGAACAATTGAACTATAGGATCTGATGAGTTGGAGAGGTTAGGAATAAAATGATATCATGTGTGTGACAAGTGGGACACCTTCTGAGGCATGTCTGATGGGAATTCCTAAGGAATAGGCAAGCCACCTGTAGGTGTGGAGGAAACCATAGTTTAACATACTCTTCAGGAGACTCAAGTCAAGCAGATCCTGTGCTGATATGGAACATGAACCCTGAACAAAATCAACTGGAAGTGGATTTTTGTGTGACTGAGAGAGAACTGTATTTAATGCTGTGACCAGACATTGCTCAAAGCTGCAAATGACAAATGTTACTGAAAAATAAATAGAATTATTATTTTTCTAAGACCTTAGATATTGCCCGTATCAAATGAAACTTGTTGGTCTTGATAGAACCTATCTCCATTCTATGACCCTCTGGGCTACTCAGAAGCATCTGTCTTCTTAACAGCCACTTGATAAAGAGAGGAAGAAAGGGAGATGAACCCTTGCCTTTACAAATAAAGGGAGCTTAGAGATAGTGGGAATAGGAAAGACACACAGTCCGATCAGATAGAAAGGAGATGAAGAGAGACCCTTTCCAGATTGAGGACAATTGATCATTTAATTTACCCCTAAAATACAGATTATTTACAAAAAACAGCCTTTACCAAACTATTTTAAGAAACTTTCTTTCCACAGTCAAATAAGTTTGAGAAATTCTAAATGCTACATTCTCCTCTGAAGGGCCCATAGTACACAATAGCATATTTAAAGACACTGAGAAGTCCTGTAATATGGAGACCTATTTCACTTTAACAGCATTTAAGTTGGCAGAACTGGGATTCAAACCTGGACTATCCTTGAAGCTCATGTTCTTACACTACGCTGTACTGTTCCATTCTAAATGAATGTTGTTTTTCTCTTTCTTAATTTTGAAAAGCTTAAATAACATAAAAAGAGAAAATAATGAAATAAACACATTCGTGTGCTCAATACCAGAAATTAACAGATGTTAACATTTTGTCCCATTTGTTTCTTATTTTTATATAAAAGGAAACATTACAGACAAAATTAAGGTCCACTTTGCTCTCCTTGTCATTCTCCTTCCTTCTTTCCCAGAAGTAAATATTGTGCTGAAATTGGTATGTGTCCTTGTAGTTCACATTTTTCTATTTTATAACACATGTGTATGTATATATACATATAGATATATACATATATCTGAGATAAATAGTATTTAGCATAAATATGTATCTAGGTGAATAATATCTGGTATCTAGATATCTCATATCTAAATAGTATCCAGCATTTTACTTTTTAAAAATGCTATATAAATGCTATCGTGCTACATGTATCATTCTAAAATTTCTTTTTTCACTCAGTATCACATTTCTAAGAACTAACCTATATTTTAATTTCTGTATAACATTTCATCTTATGAAGAGGACATAGTTTATTAATTCTCTTGCAGATGAAGATTAAATTGCTTCCAAATTTTGCTATTACCAAATAATACTACAGTAAACATTCTTGTTTATATGTCCTTATGCACCAGTAGAGATTCCCTAGTGTATATACCTAGAAGTAGAGTTGATGGGTCATGGACTTTGCATATTTTCCATCTTACAGAATATTGCCAAATTATTCTCAAATGATCTTCTTATCCTCATTCTATTTAGTTCACACACTCTCTCAAAGCACAAGACCATGAGAAAAGTAATAGGATTTTCTAAAAAGAGTGTCAGCAAACCGGCGTTCTAAGCTCTGTGACCTTAAGCTGGTCACTGAAAATTTCTGAGTTTTAGTTTCCTTTACTGCAAATTAGGAATAATAACACTTTTCTGATCTTATCCTCTGGGCTTTGGTGAACAAACAAAATTGTGATAGTGATTGAGCTTTATAAACTAGGAAGCACTGAATCATGTTAATTATTTTTGTTAATAATTATACACAAATAAATCAGTCACCTTCATTTACCAAATATCTCAGTGCCCACTATGTAATGGGCACCAGATGAGGACTCAGTTCATATTCAAAAATCATGTAGGTCAGTAATTATATTTAATTTGTTTCACATTCTTAATTGCCATAATGCTAAGTACTTTGTGGGCAACTCCTGGTTGATTATGATTCTAAAATTCATTAGCCAGTTGACTGTTTGAAATTCAAAACAAATTTTTCAAAAGGACACTATGATTAAGGGATCTGGGTTCAAGCTGTCTTAAAAGTTGTTTACGTATAGAGTAACCAACATAAAGAGTACTGGCTATATATAACAGAAGTTGTGCAAAATAATTTTGTATATATTATGTAACATTATCTCCCTGGGATATAAAGTTTTAATAATCTCATCTCACAAATAGGGAGTCTGAGGTACAGAAATGTTACTCAACCTGCCTGAGGTCACACAACGAGAAAATAGTGGAGCTCATGAGCAGTAAATGTGGCAATGGCCCCAGAAAGCATTGGTAAAGAGAAGAAACTATGAAAAGAAAATATATTTTCCTCGGAAAGGAGACAGAACTATTTCCCAAATCTGTCACAGCAGAGTGGCCATTCCTGTAATGACTAACATCTGTATAGTTCTCTATAGCGTACATACAGAGGTATCTATAAAATGCAGAAAGATGAAAGGAAATCTTGATGTATGACTGTTGGGACCTTAGAGACTGTTTTCCCATCCTTTTTTTCCTTTCCAAATAAGAGGCTCATAAATCAGGGTAAATGTCTACGCTATACAAATTACTATAAACCTGAAGTTATGGGAGCACGATTGAAATTAAGCATGAAACAAAATAAATCCCTTTAAGGGCAAAGTTTCTTTCTATCAAACTCCATCAGGCTATGCTGATTTCAGAATTATTTTAAGTAGTTAGAATTTTATTTGAAGCAGTGATTACCAAGTAGAATAAGTAATAGGAAGAAAATTCCCATTCACATCAGCAACAAAAATCTATAAACTACCTGTGAGCAAACACAAAAACAACAGAAAGAAAAGTATACACCAAGTTTCACTTATGAACCTAGCCTGGTTTTGATATCATTGTTCAACTAGGCTTACAAAATATGTTGGGTAGTTTCCCACCTTTTTAATATTGTTTGGAACAGTTTGCATAAGATGGGAATTATCTGTTCCTTGAAGGTTTGCTGGAACTCAAGTTATCTGTGCCTGATGCCTTTTCGTAGGGAAAATCTTTGGCTTCTGTTTCCATTTTTTTAATGTGTATTGGCTTATGCTGTTGAGTTTTTTTGATAATTTATATTTTCCTTAAAATATCTGCTTATTTAGGTTTCAAATTCTTTGCTACTAAGTTGTTCTTGTAAATTTTTCATAATTTAAAAAAAGTTAAATATTTTTGTTTATGTCTATTTTCATTTCAAATTCTGTTTATTTGTGCTTTATTTATTGATTTTTTTTTCTGAGAGTACTGTTTATTTTATGACTTTTCAAAGAATCAGCTTTTGGTTTTGTTAATCAACTCTACTTTTGGCATCTGTACATTTTTCTAAATGAAATTTGCTTTTATCTCAATTTGTTGACTTATTCTTCAGCTCTACCCAGCATGTTGTTTATTGCACCTAATGAAATTTTATTTTCTTTGTGTATACACAAACACATGTGCACACATATACATGTGTGTACATACATATATACACGAATACTTTCTCTCAGGTCTTTAAGAGGTTTTTTTTTTTTTTTTAATATTCACTTGTTCCTATTTTATAAGCCCTGTTCTCATCTCATGATTTCTTCCTTTATCTTTTTAAAGATCTTAAATTGTTAATTTCAAGTCATTTTCTGATTGGTTTAGTAACTCTATTTCTTAAGATGAGAGTGTTTTTAACAGTTAGGCATGTTCGTCTCTGTTGAAGTATAGTTCTTATGCGTTTAGTGATATTTGATCATGAGTTCATTTTCTGCAACAGAATTCTCATCCCTGTGTTCTGAATTTAAGTATCTTTCATATGACTTGTGGCTTTCTAGGTTGGTTCTCTGCCCATAAGTGTCTTATTGCAAAAGCAGTCTTCTTTTAGTGCTGTGACCTCTGTTCTCCATCATCTTTTATAGATTGGCCTGTGGACCAAGAATACATTTTTTCTGTTCTCAAATAACAGTTTTTATTATTTCAATATTTAAATATATGTTTTATTTTACTTTTTCAGGTTTGGGCTGAGAAGAAAAGATTTTAGTACATGCTCGTTCAATTTTATTTGGATTTTTAATTGTCTTTGCCTTACGTAGTTCAATATGACAGTATTCATCAAGAAAAGATTCATGATAAGTATATCTTTATTTTGTGTTGAAAATAATTATTTGTAATATGTAATGTTTTTCCTCAGATTTTGTCTTGAAATTAATATTAGAATCTCTATTTCCTTTCTCATTACATTTGCAACACCTACCACACTCCTAATTTTGCTTTTAAACTTTCAAGATGTGTTATGTATGTTCCTTATCAAGAAATAAATAATTATCTTTTTAAAATCTAGTTTGAGACTCTGTCTTTTAATAAAGTAAATTGGTCCATGGATGATTTTGGTTAAAACTCAAATAGTAATTTGAGTTTTAGTAATTTTAATTTTTTAGTAATAGTAATTTTCTTTATATATTTTCTATATATATCATATCTACATATAGCATATGTATCATATAACATATATAGTCTGTAATAATGTTGTATTATATTATTTTGAAGTTTTCTTGTTATTAATTCTATAAATTGCTACTTATAAGATCTTCAAAAAGCATTAGTTATTTTTATCTTGGTTAGAAATGAGATCGTATCTTTTTAATACTCTAATTGTTTCCCATTCTTAGTTGATACAACCTAAGTTGAGATAATCTTTGATTTTTAAAGCAAAATTACATATAACATCCATTTTCTATTTTCAATTTTAGAAAGAATTTGAAATTTATGTTGATTTCTATAATAATTTGGTCTTATCTACTTTTACTGGCTTCAATGCTTACACTCCAGACTTTTATACCCTTACTTTGCCAAGTTTGATCATTTTATTTTGCATCATTTTTCAGTAGTGTAGAGAATGTTTTCAGATACAAATTTTAAGAAGGGTACATGTTTAGTCTATTTTCTCAATATATCTTGTTTATGATTGTGTCTAAAGGGCCTGACATCTAATAAGTATGTCTATATTTGTACAACAAATTAATTCAGTAACAGTTTAGTACTTTGACATATGAAGGAGTAAGATAACATAGTTGGATAGAAAATTCTTGGTTAATAGTTGTTTTTTTCTCCCTCAAAATTCTATAGATGTATAATTTATTTCTATGAAAGATGAGCCAATATTTTTCCTCATTATTGCTTATTCTGTCTGGATTTTCAATGATTTTTCTTTATCTTCTTGTCCAGAAATCTTACGTGGATAAATGTAAGTTTATTTTCACTGATTTTTCTCCTGGAACGGAGTAAGCCTTTCAATCTTTAAACATTGATACAGTCCATCTCTGTTAAGATTATGTTGTCTTATGTTTTTAATTAAAATTTGATTCTATCTGCTTTTCCTTTTTTTCAGGAGAACAATTTATTTGTTTTTTGATTCTTTATTTTTAGTTTCCACATCTGTCATCTTCTCTTTCAATTTTTAAATTTCTTTGAGCTTTTTATTTTCTAACTCTAAGAGAATAGTTCAGATTTATCTTATAACAGTTATTGGACTTTGTACCACATCAATTATGCTCTCTACTGCCTCCAATGTAAAGTTTAAGGCTGTTATTGAATTGTAGTTTCGATAACATCTTTATCTCCCATTTCTTTTTTTTACATCCTCCAATTCTCTTTTTTACTTTTTAAAAATCATATGCTGTCATATTCCATTGTATTCTGCTAATTTCATATTGGAACATTTTAATTGCTGCCTGATCTCCTTGATGGAATTTTTGTTGTATCTCTCTGTATATAGCATAGTGCTAGTTAATCGGTTTCAAGCATAACAATGAGAATGGCCAACCAGGGCAGTGATGCTCAAAATGTGAGCCATAGACGGGTGCAAGCTCAACACTAAGCATGCTTACCTCTAAACTATTATCAGCGTACAATTAGATAAGACCTTGTTCTCTGGTACTTTGATCTCACAGTATTTATTTAAAATTCAATTTCTGTCATCCAGTTATTAGAATTCTTTTTTTCAGCATCTGCCTCCTCTAACACACAAACATACAAGCATACACACATGCACAAAAAGGCTATACATTTTGAAAGGACCTGTGTGTTGGATGGGGGAGGGGTATAAACCTATCAGGATTGCACAGGAAATGAAGGACATGGGGAGGACAATAAAGCTTGGAGGTTGCTGGCACTAAATTAAACATCAGTGGGGATTCTAGTTTTTTTCTTGTCATCTTCACAACAGGACTTGGTGACTGACTGTATATTAAAGAGAAGGAAGAGAGAGTATTTCAGGATAATTCTAAGTTTCTAGTTTGAATGACTGGAAAGATGGAAAAAGTGCTATTTATTGAAGAAGGAGCAGATTTGGCTGGAAAGAGAAAGATTTTGTTACCTATGAGATTCTGTTATAACATCTCAGTAGAAATTTCTAATAAGCAGATATTTGTAGACTCTGGAACTATGGACTAAGTGTTTAGTCTTCAACATCATCAGCATATGGGTAATAACAGAAACCTTAGCCATGAATGAAATAACCTCAAGTAGAGTGAGAGAGAAGAAAGCCCAGGAATGACCTTAAGGAAACATTGAATGGTCAAGTAGGGAAGGAAGAACAGGGAAAATGGACAAAGACATAGCTAGAGAAGTATAAAAACTATCAGGAAAGTATAGTCATGGGAGCCAAAGAAAGAAAATGCTTCAAGAAAAAGAGAATAGCACACAGGGACAAACGCTATTCAGAGGTTAAGCCAAATAAGTATTGAAAACCAACTCCCTTGATTATGGAATTATGTTGACTACCAACCTAAATTTTGTTTCTAAATCCTTTAATTTATATGTATTTTTGTGAGATATCAAGAAATTCTGCAGTAGAAGCTATTCTCCGGCTGACTTTGAAAACAGACGTCTACACTAGTACTGGGTTTTTTGTTTTGTTTTGTTTTTAGTATTCTTGCAATCCTTCTTTTTTGGTTAAGGATCACTTTGGTTGCAAATAATAGCATCTCATTCAAATTAGGGTAAGCCAAAAGTGGAATGTTTTTAAAATAATACAAGTGTAATTCATAGAACCCAAAGTCAGGAAGTCTAGTGAGGCCTCATGGGAGACTGGAATGAGGAACTGGAAAGTTGTCAGGGACCAAGATAGCTACTTTCTTTCTGTGTCTATCTCTCTCCAGACTCTGTGGTCTCGTCTCTGTTTTTCTTTGTTCATCTTCTTAATTCATTCCTCTCTGCTGTCTAAATCTCTATTTCCTCATAAACAACAAAGAAAATGGCCCCTAAGGCAGTTTTGCAGATCCTTTCTCTTCCAGCAACATATGAGTCTGCATAGCATTTCTCGGTCCCTACTCTAATTTTCTAGGAGAAAGAAATTGATTGGTCTAGCTTGGGTCATGTGTCCATCCTGGTTTAATCAACTGTGAGCGGACAAATCATGTGTCTTTTCCCCATTCTGAGAATGCAAAGTAGGAGAGCTGACTCTTAGAAAGAGGTATGGACAGGAAAATTAAACAGGCTGCTGCATCTTCCTTATCTCACCCAGTTCCCTTTTCTGCTCATCTCATTGTCTTCCCATTTCATGTTGTTGTACTTTCATTTCAGAATGTTCTGTTCTGAAGATTCTCTGCTCTTATCTTTATAAAGCCCATGTCTATTTGCATCTTATTAAAAATTCTCTGGTTCTCATTTTAAAAATCTTTTTCGAAGATAATAATCTTCATCTTCTAATCCTCAGAATATTTCTTCTTTCTGTCATAAATTTTCATAGGGCAAGAGGATTCCTTTCTTTACCAAGTATATTTTCATACTGCTCAGAGATTTTCTTTTTCTTCTCCTAAAAAGAGAGATCTATGATTGATGATCACTAATAAGAGGATATATGGCTTGCACTTGTCCCTACTCTTAAAGGTTTGGAAGAGTCCCCCTGTCAAGCTATTCTGTGGGATACTATGGGGAGGAATGAGGGGTAGGGGCACAAATTGGTATGAATCAGTTTTTTTCCCCGAACATTATCATCTACTGGACCTTCTTTAGTTGTTGCTCTGAATGATAGAGAGATGAATTCCTCCACCCTGGTGTCTTTCTTCCTTATTCTCTAAACTAATCAAGGACAGAAAAATCTATAGCCCCCAACATGCACTCTATTACAAGTTCCAGAAGATCAGAACTCTTAAGATATTTTTATCTTTAATCTGTCAGAGCTTCACAGAGTATATAATAGATATTTAATATAGGTTTAAATTTGCCTCTTTCTAAAATGTAAATTTGATCATGTTGTTTACCTGCTGACCTATAATCCTTTAATCTCTCTGTCCTACGTGCAGAAAGAATCTAAGTTTCTTAGTTTGGAATTCCAAGTCCTTAACAAATCAGCCCCTACTTCTCCTACTCTAAGGAGAGAAGCTCTAGTGATAGCCTCGTAAGCATGTTAATGGGTCATATCAATCTATCTGCATTTCGACTATATACAATGTACTCTCAAACTTCCACGTCTGTATTAACTGTACCATTCCCTCTGCCTCAAATCTTTCTCCCTTCCTCCTTCTGTCTGCATGGTAAACTCTCACTGAGCTGGCCAATCTCAGGTCCATCATAACCTCCAACATCTGGGGCAACTGTCAGAATTAGATCCCTATGCTCTCTTCTCCCACAGCATCTGCATCTATGCCTCTATTAATTAATGCACATAATACACTTTGTTAGAATCACTTTGTTAGTTTTTACTTGTTTGTTTCCTAACTAGACTAGGAGCTCTTTGGAGACAGAGACCACGTATTTTTCATCTCTGTATATCTAGCTTCTACTTGAACTCAGGTAAGAACTCCATAAATGTTTCATGAACTAATCAATTAGTGTCCAGATAGTAAGCTCAAAGATATATAAATAAAAATACTGCAGTTGGCAAAACAACCTAAAACAACCTAAAGTTGTTAGTTAAGTATTGATTAACTTACTAGCCAACTATTCAGTGTTACATGATCAACTAATTTTCAAGAACTTCGAGTAATTGTAGAGCCTCTTAATCCTAAATAATATAGCTGGATCCATGAAACCCACCCAGCTGCTAATTATGGGCTCAGAGACAGGGAGGTAAATAAAATGTATATATATTGGCAATGCTCTTCGGCTTTCCTTTGTTACTTGAACCAAGAGAAAAATGGATCTTTCATAAGGGAAATACGAATAAACACATTCTTCATTTGTATAATACTTTGAAGCTTACAAAATGTTCTCATATCCCATATAATCTTTGAAACAATCCTGTGAGTTAGAGTATCATAAACCTACTTTTAAGGCTCAAGAGGTAAAATGATATACCCAAAGATCACTCTGCCAAAAGGTGAAAAAAGCAGTATCTAAATTCAAATCTTAAACTCCTATGTTTAAAATCAGGTGCTCATTTCATTTACTTATTTAGCAAAGAAACCCAAACAATAAACACGTTCAACAAACTTGGTTTCCAGGCAACAATAACAGTAACAATTTATTTGGTTTACAATATATATGCTACTCGGGAGGTTTCACATCTTTTCTTTTGCTTTACACAACAGCCCTACAAGTAGTTGGACAAATACTCTCATACCTGTTTAGTTGATAAGAAGTCTGAACTCCAATGGGACTAGGTGACATTCCCCAGGCTTTTTCAAAGTTAGTCAGCGACAAACCTAAATTCTTGATTCTTTGGTCTATCCATCCCCTTTGTTAGCCAATATCTTGATATACTTAAAAGGCTCCACAGTTACTAGAGAGTTAACTCACTCTTGAGAAATCAGTAAAGATAAATAGAAATAATTAGCTCATGTCTAGACAGCTCTAGACTTGTCTCAATGGCAGTAAAGGGACTCTTATGCAGTCCCTTTTGTACTAAGTCCTCAGGGGAGTGTCTAAAACAGACCTGTCTTATCTCTGGTTATTTATTCAGAGTAGCTTCACGTTGAGTATTAGACGCATTTCTACTTGAATGAGAAGTCCTATACCATTAGTCTAGGGTAAATTTAAATGGCTCGTCTTTTAGGGGATGTACTTTGAGCTTCGTGAATTTATACATTTTCTTCAATTGAACTTTGAGCCTGGAATTTGAGTATTTCTTCCCTTCTGCCTAATTACACGTATTCCTCCAACTTACTTGCTCACTTCTATGCTTGCATATACAAGCAAATATACACATGACTTGACATAGTCATCCCTTGTACACACAAGCTTTATTTAGATACACATACACACACATATACATGCACACACACATTTTTTGCTTTTACTCCCCTTTCCCAACAGGAGGACACATATGGACACATAAGACATACACATAACCCTTGGGACAATGTCTTTCCTTCTGCTTATACCGTACCCTACACTCCTTTAATTAAACACACACATTCACTTGTACACACATACAAAATGCCAAGTTCCACAATAATTAAGAGTCACATCAACTTCCAGGTCCTAAAGGTGTCTGGTAAATTCTTTAAACTTTACCCTTGGGACTGAGATTGCTGCTTGGGCAAGAGAAGAGGGAGGATTTTCAGACGAGAGTAGGAGGAATAGGACAGCACAATCACAATGAAAGATGGAAACTTCCATTTCAATGAAGTCAGAGACAATACAACAGTTCCAAGTGAGGTCACTTATCCACAAATATCTTCCTGACTCAGATGTCACAATATTTAGAGAATTTCTCTCCCTCAACAAAATGAGTTTGGACATCCTCAGGGTCCTCTTTCACCCCAGAAAAAGTCCACATGGAATAGAGGAAAGATCATGGAACACCGGAGACAGAGACCTAAGTTTGCACCAAAATCTTCCTCTTAAATTCTCTGAGCTTCAGTTTCCTTCTTTGTAAAAAAGAGATTATCATACTCACCACTTGTTGTAGTGAGAATTAAAGGTGACAACATATATAAAGTACGCATCGAAGTTTCTGACACATAGTAGGCTCTCAATTATTGATAAGATAAATGTTGTATTATATTCTAGAGAACACATGATATGTTACACAAAGCCAATTTGCCTAAGGGGTAATTATGGGGTGCTTTACAAAGAAATATATTTCTGCTGAATTCTTCATTGTAACTTTTAAAAAATTGGGAGGAAAAAAGCAAAGTTTTGATTCTTGATAAAAATTAGTCAAGGATTTAAGAATTCTTTGCATGAGGCTTTGATTTCCAAACAGCTAGAAGAAAAGATTTTTGCTTTGCTGGGAGAAGTTCAACTTAACCATGTAAGTTTTTATTTGGGGGGCGAGGAAGCCCAGATTTCTCAGCAAAGATAGCAAATGGGAACCAGAAATCTGGAGATGTGAGCTTTTTTCCAAAAGGGTGGTAATCTGAAACTAGGTGAGGGTGGAAAGAATATTCACAAGGCAAATTTGAGAGTGCCAACAAATAGCATGTGACTATAATTTCAGAATGTATGTCCTCAATAGTTTTTATGTTGCCTGTTGAAAAATAATAAAAAGATGCCCCAAAGGTCAGTTGATAACTTGACCGATCTATACATCAGACCACAAGGTAGTGAAGTCTCTGTGATACAGTGAGAAATAAATTGGACTTGGAATCAGATGCTTGGGAAATTTATGTCAGACTAAGTTTCCTCATCTATTAAATGTACTTATTATTAGTATTCATCTAATATTTCCTAAGGATTAAATGAGATATTGCATATAAAATGCTTGGAACAAGACTTAGAACCCCTAGTAATGCTAGTTGTTATTATTTTTATCCACTTCATAGATTTACTGTAAGGAAAAAATAAATACACTGTAAAATATTTTTAGTTCTACGAAGCATATTTAATATAAGCTAGATGTATTTAGAGTAGAGGGAGGGGCTCCCAACTCAAACGTTCACTTTCATCCAAGCAGATCTCTCTAACATTTCTAATTTTATGTTGCATTTAAGGAATGAGAATGTTGGCTATGCTCCTCCTTCTACTCTTCTGTCCACTCCTGTCGCTATCACCCAGCTCCACTGTGCTTCATTAGAGAGGACCACGCCCAGCACACCTCCACAGATTGTCAAAACGAGACATGATTTTACCCAGAAACTGCTTAGCAGAGATAGCTGCAAAGTATTTGTGCTCATCTGTCAGGCTTATTGGCCAAACACGGTCATCCTACAAAACCATAATAAAACATAAAATAGACATTTAATAAAGCTGTAAAAGTTATATAGCTCATAATAGGCAACCATATAAAAGCATGTAGCTTAGCTCTCAGTCATTAACTTTCATTAGGCCTTGGAGGGAAACCTAAGCCATTCTTCTAAACTGCTCAACTTACAGTGCAGAATTGAATCAAGGGTATTGTTCTCAGGACTCTTTCCACTTTGAAGCCAAGGGATTTCACAACTGTTTTGTCGACTTGAATCTAAGATGATCAGATTCCTCTCACCAAGGTAAAATTATTTTACAGAAAGATTTATTAAATCTCTTGGTTCGAGGTGAGAACGGGATTTTTTTTTTTTTGCTTATTTCGCTAAATGTGATATTAGACGAGAAGTGGATATTGCTTTTGGCTTCCCAACTTCACTTCTCCTTCCCAACTATTTTCTTTCAGAAAGAGTCCAGTATATGGATTGTTAGAGGTTTGGGCTATCCCAAAGGCCTCACCTTTCCCCCAGACAATGATAGAGCATGCGACAGAGCTCCACTAATCAGATCTTTCCTCCCAGGACTTTTGTGAATCTGATCAGAGTCACAGCAACAGAAGGGACATAGGGATTAAAGCGTGGTGCTCACTGGTCATCTCATTCCACAACGACGTCCTGAGGGGTCTGTTTAATAGTTCCTGCTGTCCAACCCCATAGACTTGGCTCAGATTCCTCTCCTCATTAGAGTCCAATTCTCTAGTCCTCTCTTTGATTTTGTAAGCACTCTATGTCCTGCTAATACATTCTTTTTCTGCGCAAGCACTTTAGAGTTGTTTATCATTACTTACACCAAAGGAGCCTAACTGCTACAGAGTATCAAGTAATAATTGTCATTGATTCCTATTAATTTTCAAGAAAAGCAAGACACATGGTGCAGGAAAATACCATGATAAGTAAGAATTACACAATGATAATTTGTAACCATGTCACCATTTTCCTCATCAAAAAAAAAAAAATTAAAGTTTGTCTATTATAAATTATACCTAAAAGAAATTAAATAATCAAATGGCAGCTGAAATACAGAAAGTATTCAACAAAAGCAAAAGCCTAAAACTCATATCAAAAAATTTAGCTGAGAAGGTATAGACAAGAAGTTTCTATTTCACACAAATGATTTTATATCCCCTAATAGCTGAGAACTTCATATAAATATTTGCCTAATGGCCTGAAAGGCACTGAGAAGTAATGGAATCCCTGTGAGTTGAAACCTTATAGATTACAGTTGGTGGCTCCAAATTTTTTGAGGTTAAGAGGATTTATGATTTATAAAAGACTAGTATTGTTAGCCCTTGCATAAAACAGCTACATCTTACAGGCTCATTTTTACCAGGAGCAACTCCCTGGAGCCAAAATGATATACAAAATGGAATGCCAGCTTCCATACTTTATTCAAATCCCTTCGCCTTTCAATCCAAGTTATCTTAAGTGAAAAAAATCAGTTAGAAACTTGGGAAGTAAATTGGTATTGAATACAATTCTATCAGATTCTTTCCTTTTCCCTAAATCTTACTCACCGAAGAAATCTTAATTAAGAAGGTAGGGAATTGGTCTAAATGCATATGTGATGTATTAAATATCTGACAGACCGTTTGCACGCTGACCTCTCCAGTGAGCCAGGATTGGGTGCAAGCCTGTAACTAGGCTCAAGGGCAGTTGAAGCCATCACCACCGAATAATGGCTGCTGTCTTTTTAAAACTCTCAGAGGTTCGCATTGTAGATTTCCTTCCAGTTTCCAGTGGTATGAGAGACACCGCCAGTATAAATCTTGTTGTCACAAAAGAACAAGTTATAGTATATATTCAACCGCACACACACAAAAAACTTTCAAATAACATTAACTTAAACCCACAAAACCAAGGAGAGTCAGAAGCAAAGCTGAAACTCTGTCCTTAAGTCACCCCCATTGTGTTTAGATCTTGAAGAATACCGAACTCATCACAAGTATCATCAGGGCTGTGTCTACACAATATTGAGACAATAGTCAGATTGGTTTAAAAAAAAAAAAAAAAACAGAAAAGAAAGGAAAAATCTCACAGTTCAAGTTAGGCTGACAAAGAAAATACAGACCAGTCTCCTTTTGTGAATTCCCTGTCCAACCCCCACAGAGTATCAAATGCTGAAGGAAAGGGAAGATGAAGCTTGGTGCAACTTGTCGATTTCTTCCCGAGCATCATGGGTTCTAAGCAAAGGTTTTTATAGAACGACTTTAACTATTGCTCAGCTTAACAATGTATACTTTCTCTTGATTCATGAACAAAATCTTTTATTTTTCCAGGGTCACTTGATCTAAATCATTAGGAGTTCTGGCTATCTGTGGGAATTCGAAGAACTACAAACACTATCAAATATGAGATAGGAATGCTGTTTGTAAAGCAGGAAAGCTTAGTGGTTAAGGCCCTGAGCTTTATAGCCAGAGAGACTCAGCAGTCCTTACCAACTGTATGACCTGGAGCAGGAAGCTTGCCTCCCTGAGTGGTGGATATAAAATAAATAAAGTAACACCTACCTTACAGGGCTGCCATGGAGGATTAAATGAGATATTTGTGAAGCCCTTTGCCTGGAGTATAATAAACCTTCCATGAATGGTACCTACATCGGTGAGCATCAAACATTTTCAAAGATGAAAAATAAGACAAGGCCTCTTTAAGATCAACATTGGAGGATGCTGAAGGTTTCTAGAGGCAGAAAGAATTTGCTTTCATCACATGGAAAGTAAATTTCACACAGGGAAAAGGCTGCAAAAGTGAATCATTCATTCCACAAATATGTTAGCTATGTGCCAGGCATTGGGGAATTTGAAGACGAACAAGATGGAAATAGTCCCTACCCTCTAGAAAATAACAGACAAGAGGGCATGGAGATACAGAAATGGACAATTACAACAAGGCGTCTGGTCAGAGTCTCACCTCTTCCATACAGTGCCCTGGTGCCCCCCACCCCCATTCCACCAGAAACCACACCACGGCCCTGACCAGTGCTCACATCCCACTTCCTATCAATCTAAGGACAGGACTTGAAATCTGTGACCCGGGTCTTCCTGAGTCACAAGAACTTCTTAAGATGAGCAAACAGCTTCCAGACAATGACTGTGTCCCCTCGAAATTCATATGTTGAAGTCCTAACTCCTGATATCTCAGAATGTGACTGTATTTGAAGATAGGAACTTTACAGAGAAGACTAAGTTAAAATGAGGCCATTAGGATTGGCCTTAATCCAATCTGACTGGTGGCTTTGTAAGAAGAGGAATTGGACACACACAAAAAAAGACGCTACGGATGCACATACACAAAAGGCCATGTGAGGA
Source organism: Pteropus medius (assembly GCF_902729225.1). Taxonomy (NCBI): domain Eukaryota; kingdom Metazoa; phylum Chordata; class Mammalia; order Chiroptera; family Pteropodidae; genus Pteropus; species Pteropus medius. The sequence continues at coordinate 8,098,545 of NW_024347791.1, forward strand.
CACTGACAGAAGGCTGTCATCCGCAAGACAAGGAGAAAGGCCTCAGGAGAAACCAAACTTGCCAACACCTTAATCTTGGACTTTTAGCCTCCAGAACTATGAGAAAATAAAACTCTGTCATTTAAGCCACCCAGTCTGTGCTATTTTGTTGTGGCTGCCCTAGCAGACTAATGCAGTTGCTCTTCTTAGTGAACGAGGAATTCAAGAGAAATAGGAGCCTTTGTGCCCTAGAGGAAATAGAAGTGTATTGAGTGAATGACAGAGGGTGTTGATGGTGATTTTGAAGGCACATGATGCCCAGTGAAACTGCCCATCTCTCCGAAATGGTTTGCTTGACAATGGTGTTGCCCAACATCAGTTTTAGCCACCCAAGCACCCACTCTCCCATAATTACTGACAATTAGTTGGAATATTTTCCTAGTCAAGTGAGCCCAGCCAGGAGACTGCACAGAATAATGGCTTATATTTCATTGACCACATACTATATAGCAGCCATTATTCTAAGCACTTTAAATGTATTGACAAATTTCATCTTCACCACAGCTTATATATTAGTTTCCTAGGGCTGCCGTAACAAATCACAACAAAGCAGGTGCCTTAAAGCGATATAAACGTATTCTCTCACAGTTCTAAAGTCCAGAGGTGAGACTATAGGCTAGAAGTCCAAAAGGTGTCGGCAGAGCCATGCTCCTTCTGCTATCTGTAGGGGAGAATCCTTCCTTGCCTCTTCCAGCTTTTGGTGGTTGCTGATAATTCTTAGTGACCTACTCTTAACTTAACCAATTACATCTACAAAGATACTACTTCCAAATGAGGGTACATTTTGAGGTTCCAGGTGAACGTAAATTTGGGGGGACACTACTCTGGCCAGTAGATAAATGCTGTCATTGTTACATCAGTTTTAGAAATGAAATAACCTGGGCATGGAGATGAAATAACTTTCCAGGTTTGCCCAGATAATCAATGACAGAACCAAGATACAGCTCCAAAGCCCATATTCTTAACTGCTACACTCTGCTACCTCTCAAAACATATTTTCTAAATGAAGAAATAAAATAATCCTAAATGGTTAAATGCCAGCATGCTCGATTGTGTTGCCTTAATTTCATTCCTTGCAAGTAATATCTCTGCTTTGCTTCTACTTTCTCCCTTCTCAAGTCCACCCTCCATGTAACCATTAGATGTGTCTTTTCAGAACACAGATCTGATCACTTTTCTGCAGTTCTTAAAAATTCAAATTCCTAACTTAGCGAGGCAGCCAATATCCTTCACCCATCTTAAAAGCTCCATGTGGATAGGAATTGTATCCATTTTTGCTCACCATTGTATCCTTAAGAACAAACACAGGTCCCTAGTACACAGTAGACCTTCAAACAAGTAACTAGAGGAATCGATGAATGAATAAATGAATGAATGATTGACCTAGGCCAACTTACATTTCTAGTCTCAGCTCCTGCTCCTTCACTTACGATTGTTCTCTGCTCTCACCTCTCCTTACCATCTATTGGCTTTTTCAGTGTTGTACTCATACTTGGCAGCTCATATTATGAGTTAAACTGATGTACCCCAGTGCCTTGGCTTATGCTGTACCAAATGCCAGGTGTATCTTAATCGCCCTTCGGGCCCAGCTCAACTCAAACTTCCCCTCCCCATTAGGCACATTTAGACCACACACACACACACACACACACACCGCACTTTACACTCCATCACACATAAATTGCTTCCACTCACAAAGCTGACATGGAACTTTGTGATGTTACCAACGTTGCATTTAGTGAACTCTATGACGTCTAGTTGTACAAGGTTTCTTCCTGACTCTACTCTTGAGAGGTCTTTGGGACAAGGGGCTGTGTCTTCTCCATTTTATATTATCAGTGTCTAAAACAGTGCTTATCAAAAAATAGGTATTTGAAAAGTACTGTATAAACGATTGAATGAATAGTCTAATGTCAATGTGTGCATAAACACAGTACTTCTTTCTATTTTAACTAAGGCTTGACTGTGCATATATGGAATTCAACCCCCAAATGATGAGGCAACTTCTTGGCTTTCAAAACTACCCAAGCACAGCTGTCACACAGCTAAAAGGAGGCTGTAGCCAAGTCTTGGTTCAAAAGCAGACGTTCTAGGGGCAAACGCTGAGATATAGCGAAGTCCCCTGCCACTCCCTGAATTCCTATTTGTCTATGTGATGGGTAAGTGAGGTGAAGAGATGAAGAAATTGACGGCATGATCCCAGCATTGAAGATTGCTTTTACATAATTGACACAGTTTTATAGCTTTGTTGTTTTTTTTAATCACATCTGGAGTCCATTTCGAAATTAATAAGCCTATTTACTCACTTCCCACTAATATAATTATGGGAGATAGTATGGCACAGAGGTTGAGAGCACGAGCATTGAAACCAGAGAAACCAAATATATTCTGGTGTCCCCTATCTTTAATATGCAGGGACGTATACATGTGTATGTGTCTCTCCCGTGGCCACACATCCTCCACTTTTTACCATATCATTTCATTTCAATGATCTCCTTCACAGTAAGACTCTCTAAAGAGTTATTTACATATATTTATACATATGCCCCACTTCCTCACCTCACATTCTCTCAGAGCCCTAGTTAAGCTTCTGTCCTCTGGCACTGTAGTCACTCACATCAAGTCTAACACTCCCTTTGAATGTCCTCCATGTTGTCACCTCCCTTTCCTTGCCTTATTAGACCTTTCAGCAACAATCCACATGTAAGGACGACCCCCCTAGTTGGAAGCATTTCATCCTCTCTTGGCTACTGTTAACCTCACTTTCTCCTAATGGTACCCCCTCCTCGCCATCTCCCAGGCTATTTCTTCTCGTCCTCTGCTGATTCCTCTCCCTCCCTCTAATCTCAAAATCCTGGAACAACCATGTACAATCCAGGCCATGCTTTCTTTGTCTTCCTGTCTCTCTGCCATTGAGTTTTGTCCAGTCTGGACAGGCAGTATAGAATAGAGGTAATCATAGGCCCCACAGAGCCAGTGTGAAGGTGCCTGAGTTTGAATCCTCACTCTGCCACTTACTTGCTTCAGAACTTTGGAAAATTTATGGAACCTGTTTCCTCATCTATGAAATGGAGATAATGCCTTATAAGATTCTTCTGAAGATTAAATAAGTTGGTATATTTAAAGAATGTATACCAGTGCCAAGAACATGAAAGATACTCAATAAATGATAGCAATTATTATGACCAGTAGTAGCAATAGGAGAGTCTTCTCTTATATATCAAAAAGGCATTTCAAAGTTAATGTTCCTAAAACAGGACTCTGGGTTCTCCTATTAAAAGTCATCTCTACTCTGGTCTTGTCACATTCCTATCATACCAATTTATCTCATTTTCTTCATATAACTTACTATCTGCAATTTTCTTATTTCTTTCTTTAATTGTTCATTGTCTGCCCCAATCCCCAGCTAGAAAGCTAGGATCTATGTCTCAGGAGGGCAGGGCCACATATGTGATTCTCGCTCACTGCTATAATTCTACCACTTCAAACAGCAACTTGTACCGAAACATATTAGGTGCTCAATACACAGCTGCTAAATGAATGAATGGATGAATGAGTGAATAAACAATTTGACTTGGATTCGGTACCTACACCCAGCACTTACTAGTTATGAGACATTAGGAAACTATTTAACCTTTCTAAGCCTTAGTTTGGTCATCTGTTAAATGGGATACCAATGCTTCCTTATGGGTTACTGTGAGTGTTAAATGCACTTAACATGCTTCACATAGTGCCTGCCCCAGAGTGAAGCTTCATTGCATAGTAATGAAAATAATCATTCCAATGAACCACAGAACTGTCTTTAAGAGGAATTAGCATCTGAGGCATGTAAGCTGAGACATTGCCAGAAAATAAAAAGTGTAGTATTTAGAATCATGGACTTTTAGAACTGGAAGAGACCTTCAAGAAGAAACTTATTTACCCTTTTCATTCAACAGATGAGCAAACTGATGCCTGGAAAAGTAGGCGATTTGTCCAGGATCACAGACATGATGAGAAACAGAAAGAGAATCCAGATCCCCTAACTTCAAGTCCATTAAACATAATACATTGCTTTATTTTTCCCCATTATTTTGATTTAATAATCAATCTATGTGAAAATCCTTTATACATGAACTTCAGGTTGAACTGCTTTTTATATAAGAATCTATTGTAACAGGGATGGGGAGCACGGCATAGGGAATGCAGTTTGCATTAATATGTTGGCTAGGTGGAGGGTCTGGGGAGGGAGGGAGCAATTGGGGGGATCGTTTTATGAACTATATAGATGTCTAACCAATGTACTATATACTTGAAACTAATTAAAAAAATAAAAATAAAAAAATTTAAAAATCTCAAACATAAAAGCTAGCATCTTACTAGGAGGTAAAACAATAAAAGGATTAGCATTGTAAAAAAAATAATATATTGTAATTATTTGAAAAGTACTTTTGTAGCTGGCAAGGATATACAAATGTGAACATATATATGCCCTATGTTTTCCTCTCTCCCATCATTTCTTTATTCATCCTTTGGTCACCTGCTATGGGTTCAATGCTGTATTTGATGCGGAAGAAAACTAGTCCAACTGTCAAGTTATGTACACAGACTAGTGGGAAAAACATATATTGATGCTAGTTACTCAACAATTCAGTTGATTACTCTACAGATATATGTGGACCCCCTGCTCTGAGCCAGACACTTTGCTAGGTCCCAGAAAAGTAGTGGTGAATTAGGGTGAGGTTAGGCTACTGTAACAATGAGAACCCAAATAATTCAGTGGTTTGAAGTAAATCGAAGTGAATTTCTTTCTTGTGTAACAATTTGAGGTTCAGGTTGCTGGGTAGCTCTACTCCACTTGGTCACTGGAAACCCAAGTTTCTTCCTTCACCTTCTGTCATCTCATGAGCGGCTTTGCCATCCATCCTCTGTGTGGTGGACACTGGGTCATAATTGGTTCCATCTGGTAGGAAGAGGAAGGAGAAATAGAAGTGACACCTATCATTTGTGTCACATTCTATTTGTAGAAACTTAACCATGTGGCCACACATAACTGCAAAGGAGGCTGAGAAATGCAGGCAGTGGGGCAGCCATGTGCCTGGACACAATTCCATCACTATGGAAAAAAGGAGAATGGACCTAGATGGGGCAGCTAGTCATCTTGGCCTCAGTGCGCAAAGCCTTCACAGTATCTCCACCTTTATGTGCTCACAATTTAGAGGGGAGATGGAAAATAAACAAATCCTTACAAACTACAGTAAACATCATGAAGGCAAAGTATATGGAGCCAAGAGAGCATAAAATAGGGAGACTGACCTGGTCAGACCCAGAGCATCTAGGAAGCTGGGATAGCCCAGGGAGAGACCTGGCAGCAATTGGGATAATAAGAAGCTCAGACTCTGAAGCCAGACTTCTGGGCTTGAATCTTAGCCCTGGAATTTATCAGCTATATCATCTGGGATGAGTTATTTACCCTCTTTGTGCCTTAGTTTTCTCACTTATAATACCATAACAATTATTATACGTTATAGTAATTATTGTTATTATCATAATTATTATCATAGGTTTCTTTGTTATGAGGATTAATTGTAAGTGCTACATCATAGGCATGAACTACCTAGAGATTTGAAGAAATATGCAGCAGGAGGTCAGGAGTTTAGCTAGTAATCTAGGTAAGTTATCTAGTGGTGGTTACTTAGGGTTTTCTAGGGAAAGGCACAGGCATTGATTATGCCAAGTATTTCAAGTGTTTCTATTTCTATCTTTCGGTCTGTGAAAAAGCAGAAGGTTGACTACATATACCCAATACATCGCATGAGGGGAAATGTCAGACTTGTATATAACTCTGAGCTGCTGCCACTAGAGCAAGTACAAATAGTGCTATTTGTACATTATACATTTGTATGGGAAGTATGTAAGGGTGGCAGGTGGGAACCTCAGCCTATATGTTCCTATTCCCTTGTGTCTCTTCCTTCGTGCTTTAGAAATCAATTAATTTCAGTTGTAAGTCTCCACTGTGCAGTTGGGGTAATTCAACTAGTCATTTTGGAATCTCCCCTCATACCTGGCACTAGATAGTTTCAGGGCAGCACCCTGAAATGGGGAGCCCTTGTTATTCACCAGTCACTAGAGAGATCAGTTAGCTCTGATTTCTGTTTTCTCTGTCAATGGTCCCTTCAGGTCGTGGGATTGTGAACTGACTCTGGGGAGCCCTGTGTTTACTCTTGGCCTCCTCTGCCACTGTCCCGTCTGGAATCCAGCCACCTCCTTGGAGCACTGCCAGGAAGTGACAGCAGGGAGGACTTGGGCCATTGCTCACAGAAACCACAAACCTCTGCCCTTTCCTACTGTCTGAGAATTATTATTATTATTTTTTTTAGTCTGGGAAGAATCTCACTCTTCACTGTTTCCTCAGGGCCATTCCGTCTCTCCTCAAACTCTCTAGACGATAGCCCTATAAAATTTCCTTAATGGCATGGAATTTTGAAAACAAAGCCAGGAAAGGCAATTGTTTGCATCCATGGTAATCTACCACGTACCTGCCTAAGACAGGGAAGCAAGATCCCATGGCCTGCTTAACTGAAGCCAGCAAAGGAGAAAACTCAGGAAGGAAGAATGATATGTGGAAAAATGATCTTGCCGCAGTTAGCACTGTATTTCTGCACAACGGAGGAGACCAATTCATCAGAAACTTCCAGAGATTTTCCTTTTCCTCTCTGCCCCAAGACATCAGGACAAAGTGCAGCAAACTGGATACCAGAAAAGCAGACGAGAAGCTGGAGTGCAGAGGCCCCCCGACACAGTGTGTGTGTGTGTGTGTGTGTGTGTGTGTGTGTGCGCGCGCGCGCGCGCGTGTTTTAACTTTGCATTCGTTTGTTTCTATTAACAGTTGAATGCGTTATCAATGATTAAAATTCTGGAGTCTTCATATTAAATTAGGATATCTTGTATTTCTTTTAAAAACAAAAATGGACTCTTAAAATACTGAACCTATATCCCAAGTGGCAACGCTGGAGCAAAGTAGTGGCACCCCCTTTAGATAGTGTGTATGCCTCTGCTTTCCCCTAACTCTCTAAAACCCAGATGTGGTACCGGATGCCAGGTCTCGTGAGAATTGCAATGTCATTTCTAACTATAGAGTGAAGAAGAAAATAACTACTTTATGGACTCACGTTTCATATGGCAACATGAAAGACAAGAGCATTTTTGCCTTAGGAAAATTAGGTGTAAGGACATTCCTTTGTGGAAGTGAAAAATATTCCTCCATGTTTATTATGCACATGAAGTGTGTCTGGGTCTAAGACTTCAACTTAAAAGTAGGGTTGCCAGATAAAATATAGGACATGAGTTAAATCTGAATGTAAGATAAATAATAGGGGTTTTTTTTTTGTTTTTTGTTTTTTGGTTTTTTTGTTTTAGTATAAGTATGTCCCAAATAATTTTGCATAGGACACATACTTAAAAAAAAAAAAATCATGTTTTTAAAAAAAATGTAACTGGGCATCCTGTTTTTTTTTTTTTTTGGTGGTGGTGTTGTTTGTTTTTGTGGTTGCTTGTTAAATTCAGCAACCCTACTTAAGAGGCCATTAGAAAACAAATCTCTTTCCTCACTCAAACCTGTCTTATCTACTTTCTGCCACAGTTGTGTAGGGGAAGGAAAGGCTCTAGAGAACAAGAAACTGTCAGAGAGCATTTGGCAGAGTGATGGAGAAAAGCAACCTACTTAAATGTGGATGGTGAAGACTTTCAAACTGGGACATACACTTTGAACAAGTGCAGATGAAGAGAATAAGACTCCTTTTCAACAGCGACCTTGGGACTCGGAGGGAACGAGTTTTACATGAAAACATCAGAAACCATAAGAACATAAGTCCCCAGAATAGGGTCAGCAGAAAGTGGACGATTAAAGAAAAAACACATCTGGACCAGACCAGAAAAGAGACAATTCTCTAATCGCACCTGACCAGGGGGTTTGAGCAAATCCTTAGCGAGGAGTGATGAGAATATTTACAATATAGTTTCCATGGTCACATATAATTATGTCTGTGGTAATCGTTATATAAATAGGAATGAACCCCACTCCAAAGAACATGTCATTTCATTCTCAATTAAACCTGAGTTAAAGATTCACTTTACAGGGAGTGCTTTAAAGAGATTCCTGGACTGCGTGGGTCTGCATTCTACCTGAGTACTCTAGTCAAGATGTGGGTTCCCAGAGTGAATATCTTTTGGAAATGCCTCCCCTAACAGAAGTCTGATTAAGAAGCTGATTCTTGTCTTGCAGTATGGAATGGGAATCTGAAGATAAGAAAGAGAGAGACCCTACCATCCTGTGACCTACCCCTGAGTAGGCAGAGAAGGACATATGAATGAAATTTTGCAATACAGTGTAGTAAGTCTGTGACAGAGCTAAGTGCTGGATGCTACAGGAGAGAGAATTTTGTCCAGATTTGGGATATTCTTGAAAGGCATTTTTTTTTTTTTTAACAGGTAACACCTAAGCTTGCTCTTTAAGAATAAATTGAAGTCAAGTGAGAAAAGGGGAGAAATGCATTACAGGCAGGGAGGTCATTTTGAGCAAACTCAGAGGACAGAAGAACCTTGGTGTTGCTTAAAAGCCAGCTGATTAACTTCCAAGTGTCAGGCAGGGAGAGGTGAGCGATAAGACTGGAGAAACAGGTGAGAGCAGGTCACCAGGCCTTCTATGGCCATGCTCAGGAACTCATTTTATTTTGTAATCGCTAGCAAGCCACCAAAGCATTTTAAGTAGGAGTGACAGGGCTTTGAATTTTAAGTGAACTGTAAGGAACAATAGATGGAGCCCTAGCAGGGAGATCACTTACAAGATGATTTCAAGGGTCAGGGTGAGAGTCGAACAGGACTTGAACTATGGCAATGTGAGAGAAAGGGAATGAATGGATTTAATACATAATTATGGGATGAAACCAATAAGATGTGGCAATTGATTGAACGAGACAATATGAGGAGTCTTAGATGAGATCCAGCAGCAAAGGATGACTTCCAGCTTGGGTGACTGGGTGATACCAACTAAAATAGGGAGTACCAGAGAGGGAAAAAGGTAAACTTGGCCTTAGACATGCCAAGTTTGAGATGCCTGTGGAATATCTAGATGGAGGTAATACAGGAAGTGAGGCTGTTAGTTAAGAATTTCAAAGTCCCAGGCACTCTTATGTGTGGAAGCTTCATCCCACATCACAGCAAACGCACTAAGTAAACATATTAAATCTAACTTTTGCAACAAAATTTGAGTGGATTTTCATAATTTTATTTTTGAAATTATTTGCAACTTATTTAATTTTTAATTGGTTATAATTTTTTAAATTCTTTATGAATTGAGCTTTTAAAATAATAAATCTACTTATGTAATGAAATTGACATAATATGTTTTAAATAATTTCACTTTTGCAGGATTGTTTTCATATTCTAAAGTTAATTATTCATTTATGTAGGTCCCACAGGCTGCAGCACCAAGCCCATCATGCATGATATAAAACTTCCTTGTAGGCAGACAGTTGAACATATAAGGCTGATGCTCAAGAAAGAGAGAACTTTATGAGGCAAAATATGTAAGTTCTAGGTAAAACCATCAAGTGAATTTAATTGTACCAAGAAAACATAAATGGACAAGAGAATTGAATTAAAGAAGGGAAGAACACCAGCATCTAAGAGAAGGTGAGAGGAACAAGGATTTCACTAAGAAGATGAAAATGGCGAGAAAAGTAGGAAAACAATGAAAACAGAGAACCAAAGGAGCAGAGAACATCAAAGAGATTACAGTTGATCTTTGAAGCAGGTGTGGTCCATCCAATAAAATGAGAACTCCAAGTGTCTAGAAGATGGGGCTAGTGATCTAAGTTGGTGTGGGGAGGCCACCATAAACCTTAGAGGGAACATCTCCAGGAACAGGGAGTAGTAAAAACTGAGGGTTGAGGGACTTGAGGAATGAGAGAGAGAAGAGAAAATGAAAGTAGTGACAGTAGAAATTTGGATAAGTAGAAAAAGAAAGTTATGTCAATAGTTGGAGTGAGATGATGCTCAAGTGTTTGTTTAGAATAGGAAAGGTTTAAGCCAAGGAGAAATCTCCAAGACAGGTGAAGTTATTAAAGTAAACGAGGAAAGGGCGAAATTGGTGGAATAATGGCCCGGAAGAATGGAGTGGAGTGGAGCAAGAGCCCAGGGCCAAGGTCTCCTTTGGATGGGTGAAAGGGGTCTCTTATCTCCTGGGCTACACATATAGACATACCAATTGGACTTTAGCATGTGCTCATTTGTATCATTATTTCTTTATTTCTGAATGTGTCCTGTCCACCAACAAGACCATAAAGTCTGGAAAAGGACTGTCTCTTCACCCAGCCCTTCGCTCCATATCATAGAAAAGAGGCCTTTTTAGAATTAAAGAACCTTTCAGATCATGTGGAAAGCTCTCTATCATTTTTTTTTAAAAGAAGAAATTTCAAAGAACATTTGTTGATGTTTTCTTAGAACGTAATAGTGGAAAAGATTCTCTGCTTCCAGGGGTAAGAGCCTCTCGTTCCAATAATTCACATAGTTAGGAGAGGAAGAGGAGGAAGAGAAAGACGTGAAGGACCTATAATCCGAAAGAAATTGAACCCCCTTCCTAATGAGTTACATACTGACCATTTGTAAGCTTATCTAAACCCTGTTTGACTATTTATTGCATTAATTTATTCATTTGTTCATTCATTCGACAAACATCTATGGGCTTGGCATCGAGACTCTAGGTTCCTATGGAGAGTGACAAATTCTGAATGGATACTATTCAATATATAATACTGTTGGCTCTCTTTTTTGCCCCCAAGTGCTTTTTTCTCAACTTTGAAGGGTGCCTCACTGCTCAACAGTTCTAGAATTTGATGGAAAATTCTCTACTGACCCTTTGCTGAGCTTTTCTTCCCCGTCACAGAGCAGAATAAATACAGTTCACTCTGAAGACTCGCAGGTTGGCTCTAGGATGGGGGTGGTTAGGACTGGTTGTGTGGCGTGAGCTGCAGAAGGTGAGAAATGAGCATACTGACGTGATCCCGTATTAGTCAGGAAAATTCCAAGAAACTGTTCCCAAAGAAAGGCAGTAAGAGGATTTTTTTCTCCTCTATTAGACTTACATAACTCGTAAAATAACAGGCTGCCATTTTAGAATAGTTGGTGTTGGCATGCTGTTATCGTGAAAATTACACGAAACTATTCTTTTTAGAAAATATTACTTCAGGTTTTAGGTTAAAGCTTGGTGCCAATTGGTTTACACAATTATCGCCTTTTTCTTAGAAATAAGGGCAAAACCTCAAAACATGCCACAGCAGCAAAGCTATTTCTGTCACTGGCTAACAATTGAAGGACATCCATAAACCTTTGGAAATTAATATCCCCCAGGAAAATCTATTTGACGAAAGTCACAAGGAAGTTATTAACTAGAGTTAAGTCACTGACAAGAGGTATTATTAATGATCTCATCAAAATTTCAAGTGCATTTAACTATCACATTGCAAGCCTTATTATTGACGACTCAGAATATTAAATTATTCTACAGTAGCTGCTTGGCTAGAGATTAAATAAAAAAAGATGAAAAGCTTAAGTTCTAGGTAATTCCATAATCTTTTAGGTTTCATACAATTAAAAAGTTAGAATCATTAGCCATTCTGTCTCCTCCTCCCCCAAATCTAATGATTGCTAATACAGTTGGTTTCTTTTAATTGTTTATTGTTCCCTGATTCTCTTCCAAATGCTGACGCAGGAATGAAGAAAGTCAGAAAAATCCTCCAAGCTTTGGTTTCCCAAAAGCAGTTCAGGAAGCTCGGTTTATTTTCAGATTGGAAGAGACACTTTCAAGTACCCTGGGCATTTAATTGCCATCCCCTCAAAGACATTTTCCACAAAGGAAAGGCATTTTCATTCCCACTAGATCCTCTCTCTCCGAGATTTTTTGCCCCAACTTTCAGGTTGATACCAGGTTAAACTCCATGCTTTGCCTTTGTTAATATCCTCTCAGAATGCCAGAGCTTGATCAAGCACTGAGGTTGGGTAATAAAATGATAGATAGATATGATGATAGATAAATAGATAGATAGATAGATAGATAGATAGATAGATAGATAGATAGATAGATAGATAAAGGTTATATATATATATATATACACACACACACATACACATATATCCTTTCCAGAAATAGAGCATTTTATAAGGTTTTTCTAAATTGTAAGTTTATCTGGTTACCTAAAACAATCAATTTTCTTCTCACTGTAGAGCCCCTAGTATCAAAAACATTTATTAAGTTTCTATTATTCATGTAAAACTATGCTAAGGAGCTAAAAAGACCAAAGTGAATGTGAGACGGTTCCTACTGCTCTAGAAATAAAAAGATCTAGAAATAAAAACAAACTATGTTCAATATCATGCAATACTATGCAAGAAGGGTGATGCAAGTGGTATGCCAGGAAGTCTAGAACGCAGAGAAAAGTGGAGCACCTAGCCCAGTGTGAAAATAAGGATGAGTAGTGCAAGGACGGTGTCCTGAGGGGGACCAGGCGGGGCAGGGGTTGGGGGGGAGGGGATGGTGACACCCATGCTGAACCTTGAAGAAATATTTATAGAAGAAAACTTGCATTCGTCAGTATCTACAAAGTACAGGTACTTTACACATGGTTTTCCATAAAATCCTTTTAACAATCCTAAGAAACAGAATATGTTCTCCTACTGGTAGATGAGGAAATCGAGGCTTAAAGAGAGTATATAACTTCAGTCGAATTACAAATGGCAGACTTGGGATTCCAAGCTTACATTCGTGGCCACCGCGGTCTGACGTTTCTGATGTTAACCCGCTGTTCTTGTTCCCTAGGTCCAGGGAACAGACGATCTCACTGCACACACGCACAGATTTGACAAGCCCCTTTCTATAGTCAGTCTCACCAGTGTTCTGTGAGCCACTGTGGATGGCTGCAGAGCATCGCATGTTCTCTGAGACAGAAGTCATCCTGCAAGCTCAGGCACTTCTCTCTTACAGAACGTATGGCATCCAAGATTCTTTGAGAAGAAGGACAATTGTCAATAGGGAAATATCTGTGAAAGCATCTGGGATAGGTTAGTCTCTGGGGGGCATACGTATCAGCTGGTGCCAAAGCTTCAAACAAAGGGGCTTCACAAATTCATGTAAAATGAAGAGAAGTTAGTTGCTCTTGAGACAGTGGAGAAAAAAAGGGAGGAGAAAGTGAGGGGGAGTGTAGAAAGAGGGGGCGAGAGGGGGGCATGGTGTGATGTGACTTTTCTGTGACCCTCAACTTCCCTGCTTTGTAAATACGTTTCGCAGAGGTAAGAATACTAGACCTAGGGAACATACTAAATGCTCAGTGAGATTAACAGACTTCTTGTGGAAGCCAGTGAAGGAGCCATTTCTGTATGCAGAAGCCCAAGCAAAAGGGGTCCCAAAAGATAAGCCATAGTTCCCAAAGACACGACCAAGAGGCAGAATATTTTTGATTTATAGAGGTGTGAATTTTGATCGATCACAATATTTTCCTGATATTGTCATTATTGCTTTTAATCTGAATGAATCTGACGACATTGTAAAATTCAACAGAGCTCATTTTTAAAATCTAGACTTTCAGTTTTTCTTGAAAAGTAGAAAACAATGTGGCAAGTCTGGGTCCATGATACCACAAGGAAACAATTGACAGAATCTTGATAAGGATTGCCCAGTTCAATGAGACACACACTCTCCAGTTTGCCACAATCCCCACCAGTTTCTCTTACTCCGTGTAACTGAGTAAACTTAACCAATTTCCTTTATTTGCATTATCTATCTGGCCCCAATAGGCTTTTGGTTTTGTGACCCCTGCTGTAAGGCTGAGAAACTATCACAGATCTCTAGATGGTAGGAATTGAGATTGCAGCCAGTTTCTTCTTGAAGACAAGAGATGTTTTGTCATACTTTGTTTCTACAGCTGTGAAAGGAGGCCAAGAATGATCAGTAATTATTAAGTAGGTCTTTTAAATATATTGAATCTTCTAATCCTCATTAAATCCCTAGTAGGTAAATATCACAATTATCTATATTCTACAAGTAAAAAAACTAAGACTCAAAAAGGTTAAATATCTTGGCCAAATCCAGTCTTCTGTAGGTAAGAATTAAGATGTGAATCTGGAACTCCAAGGACTCCACTCTTTCCTCTGTCTTAGCCCTTCTCTGGAATGTGAGCTTCACCACGTCTTTTGTGTCCTCATTCACAGCCCCCAACTAATCACCTATTGGATAGATAGTGGTGCCCTTTAGTGAAGCAGCTGGTGGCAGATACAGGAAAATGCTCTGGCCATGCTCAAGTCCTTTGGCTTTGAGCCAGCTGGTGTTGGAGAGTTGGAAAATTCTGGTACTCTCTCCAGGGGCTGCATTCTTTTAGTCTGTTTTTCCACAGCATACCCAAGAGTTGGAATAATGGTGGAGAGAGGGAAAATGTAGGGCTTGGGGTGAGATCTGGGAGGGTTGGCCAGGACAATGAGCCTTTGAAAGTCTCAGCTTTGAGAACAATAGGAAGGAACAATGGCTGGGAAAAATGCAAGAAAGATAAAAGAGAGCAGAGAGAGAGGAGAGAGACTACTAGGTAAGAACAGGACATAAAAAAGAGAGAGTGAGAGGCAGAGAAGAAGAAAAAGGGGGAGGAAGGAAAAGAAGTATGTACAAGCAAGTGACTCACCCTGCAAATAGCACAAAACATTCCACTGGAGAGATAAGAAAGAGCTTGTAAGAAAGACAGAGTGCTTCTCTCTTTATCAGTGCTTCTCTCTTTATCAGGCCCTCTCTCTTGAGATCTTCACATCACGCTGCTGTGTAAATCCTTTCCTTAGCCCATTTAACATACCCAACCTCCAAGGGCATCCTAGTCCTCTTCCCAGCCCAGGAATGGATAAATCTTCTCTTCTTTGCCTCTTTGTCACAAGAAACAAGCTTTAATTTTTTAAAGGAACTTTACTAAAAGAACCAAGAAGGAAATGTATGAAAGTGTGGAAAATGGCTAAACATACCACTACAATGTTCTTAGCTTAAGAGCTAAATCTGATCTGCAAGTTGCCCGAGCCAAACCGAAGTCTATCTTTCATTCATTCAACTGTCATTTATTGAGTGCCTGTTATGTACCATGCATTATTTTAGCAAGACAGAGAAGTCCCTATCCGGACGCCTCTCCCCTGTCATCTTTTGGCCAGGCTTCCAATATGACCAACTCGATGTATCTCCTTCTGCCAGTACCTGCTTAGAATATTTTGTTTGGAAGTGATCAAAGCCTAATTTGAACCAACTTAAGCAAAATCTGGAATTTATTGGCTCATGTAACTAATATACTGGCTTGAAATGTGGCTAGATCCAGCATGACAATGCCTTTTGTAAGGAGTATTTTTCTCCCTCTCCGTTCTGGACACTTTTTGGGGGGGCTTCACTTCCAAATGGGCATTTTTCGCATGGTGGCAAGATGACTGCTGGCAGCCCTAAGCCTCCTGTGGCCTTACAGTGTCCATCCCCAAGGGCAAGAAGAAACATCTTTTTTGACAATACCAATAACAGTCCAGTGGAAATTTCTGATTGGTCTGGCTTGGGTCGCCATGCTTGAATGAAACCAACTGCAGTCCCATATTGTCCTAACTTAAACATACAGTGGCAGTCACAAACACGAAGCCACAAACAACAATCATGTCACAATAGATATCCTCCCCTCCCTTCCTTGGTTTCTCAGTTAATGAAGATCTAAGAATCAGAAGTATTTGGAAATCAAAGGAGAGAGGGCACATTCTCAAATAAGACTAGGCTCAAGGACCCATCCGATGAACAACAGGCTCACTGACCCAGCTCCGATCCACCTTCTCAACATTTCAAGGTCTCCTCGGTTGACATTGATGTGTCTTCTTCAGCTTCGCATCTCCTAAAGAACACTGCATGTTAATTTGCCTATACTGGGCATCCCAAAAAGACTGGCTGAATCACCCTGGTGAATTCAGGAGAGAGGGGAGGAAGAGAAGAAAAGGAAGGAGAGGAGGTGGAACAGCAGAGGAGAAAGGCACTGGGAAGAAAAAGAGAAAGAAATAAAAGGAAGGAGTAAAGAAATAAAAGGAAGGAGTGTTCAGACACCATACCCTGAAGTCAAACATCCTGACGTTCAGATCTCACACTGTCATTATCCCGAGAACATGGACAAGACGTCAAAATCTCTGAGCCTGAGTTTCATCATAGTATAATGAGCATAACAATACCTTCCTTACTGAGTCTTATGAAAATTATGTGTAATGACGTTTGTAAAGCTCTTTAGCTTGGTTTCTGGTACATGATATTCGCTTAATGATAACCTCTACCATTATCCTTCTTTTGTGCTCAATGTTACTGTACGGAGGTGGGGTTATATGGGTAAAGCAAGGCCCGCCAGGGCCTCAGATGCCTCTCTGAGGCTATGAACAGCTCTCTGAAGAGGTTCGAATACGTTCTGGAAAAAAAAAAAAAAGTTTGCAACCAAAAAACTCAGACCATTTCTAGAACTCAATCCAAACCAAACCTTCTTGAAGGTCATAACGTGTTCTGAGGTTTCATTCCACTATTTTTCACTTATACAGTCCTCAGCCCTGCCAGGGCTGAGCTAGGTTTTGCGCTGAACGTAGCCAGATACCACAAGGGGAAAGAAGCCCAAGCCCTTTGCCCTGAATGTATTTCCAGCCCAAGAGAGAACTCGAAGCCCTGGAAAGCTCCAGGCAGCCTGTGACCCCAGCAGCCACCTCTTCAGAGCAGCTTCAGAGTATCATTCTGTGGCCTTAGGGTACCGACCGCAGCCCCCAGTTTCCCTTGTTACCTCCATGACTACAGATGCAGAAGGAGCTCCCAGAAATCCTTGAGTTCTGGTGACCCAACCACAGGCTTGGTGAGAAACGAAGTCTGCCAGAGGTGGGATAAATGGACTGATTTTTCCAGAAAGTATCTTCCTTTCAGCAGGGCCAGTGTTGTATGTAGTCATAGATCTGATCCATGCCCAGTTTCCTTATGGAAAAGTATTCTCCAGTACTTAGTACATTGTGTGTTCACTAATTCACTTCTAGCAATATAACTGTATGGAAGATAAAATGTAATGGGTTCATTTAAGAAACTGAGTAAGACAACTCCTTATAGAGAGGGAGGAGGATAGAGAGGAGAAGGAGAAAGAGGGAGGGGAGGGGAAGAGAAAAGAGAGAAGATGGGAGGTATAGATATCAGAATACTGACATCTGTGATTTTGCTGGAAATGTAGAAAGTACATATAGGAAGAATAGGTTCTAGGAAACAGCCTTTCTGCACTTAAGATGAAAGGAAGGACAGATGAACTGAGTTACAGGAGTCTCTTACTCTCTTACTAAGATGGGTAATAGCCATCAATTAGGCCATTGTTTAAATCACTGATAAAATTGTGTATATGAGGTGT